>NW_009942193.1:1546-17899 GCF_000696875.1 Nestor notabilis | reverse complement strand
GCTGAAGTATGCAGATTTCAGGACCCTGTTCTGGTGCCACCCTGGCCATCTGTCAGTAGCTGCCCTTGGCTGGAGGCTTACCCTGCCTCATCCATACGTTCTTTCTTTGCTGCCAATCTGCCAGGTGCTGCCATCTTATGCAGCTGATATTGCCAGGAGTTTTGGTAGTGATGTCCTGCCTACCCATGTGCTGAATGCTTTGCCATATTCTGTCTGCTTGAAGTTGCCCTGTACACCTGCTTTAAATGCATTCTCCAAATGGACTGTGCTGCTCCATTTCATGCTGCATTTTTATTTTAATGTTTCCAGGAGAAGTATGTTTAAATAATCATCATAAAGGAGATACTTGCTCCCTACCCAGCTCTGAAACCCTAATGGTGGAAAAATCCAGCTTATTTGCTTTAAAAGCAATATTGTACTAAAAAAAAGAATGTCTGGATGTTTCTGAATATCAGTATTACAGAAAAATGACCGTGTTTTTTAAGTTCAAATGATTCCACTGAGACTTTTAAGGTGCCAGACAAGAAAACTGGGAATATAATTGGGAAAATATATAAACCTAAATTAAATAAACTTCACCTACTTAGTACAGTGAGGATAAACATGTGCAACATTCGGTATTTATTTGTAACTTTTTCATAAATTGCCTTGCTTTATAGCATGCTACCAGCCGTAACACTCAATAAAACCAAGCAGTGCAAGTTACAAATGCATTAATCACCAATAGCATGTAGCAGGAAATCAAAACAAATCAAATCAAAGTGAATGATGGTGACAATTCACCCTCAACATGCATTCTAGCTCCCAGTGTTAATGCAACATCATGTAGTGCGAATACAAATCTGTATGGTGGGTGTTTTTTGAGGACTGAAGGAGGGGTGCATGATGCAAGTAGCAGAATGACGTGCACACACAAAAAATTATGCTCTGCACACCAATAAATTACATGACAGCAAACCAACCATGCAAACACTAATTATACTTTCCTTTTTACTAATTGCCTGTGGTCTCTTTTAAGTCCTTTACTATGTGCTACAATTTTAAGAGTTTTTGTTGGTGTTAAAAATAACCAACACACCCTCCCTGCCTTCAATTCAAGACCTTTTCAGTTTGTCCCATTCAGCCTGCTGGAAGGTTATTATAATCTTGGCATTCATCTGTTGCATTTCTTTCAGAGAATCCACATAAGCAAAATCTGTTGGCAGGAATATTATTGGTCTAGTATTCAGTAACTTCTAATATACGAGGAACATCATGCTAAAATGAAGACCCTCTTTATGCTCTATTTTCCAATTATTCCATTCTAATAGCAACAGACAATAATACAAATCATAACCACAGTTAGCAGTTTGTTCTTTGCTTCAGTAGACTAGAAGATATTCAAATCTATGCAAAAAAAAGAGGACATTTAAGAAGACAGCAAGAAACAATACCAGATGACCCTTTACTTTGGCATGTCAGAGGTTACTTGGACTCATGCATCTAAAAACACTGCTAGCCTAAAAGAAACTGATAAAATCACTTTCCTCTGCCCTCCTTTTCACTTACCTTCTGAAGGCTGAGGAGTCCCACAAGGGGTGGAAGGGGTCTTCAGCTCTTCCTGGGACTCTATGGATGCTGGACTGACGCACTTGGGTACAGGTGAGGACGGGGCAGGTGAGGATGGGGCTGAAGGAGATCTCAGGTTCAAGGACAGCTCGCTTCTGCCTCGGCTTACACTCCGACTCTTCAGCTCCTTCTCATACTCCTCTGCTGCCAACCTCTCCAAGTATTTGTATCTGAAAGTTAAATTCCAGAGGGTTTCCGTAAAGAAAAAGAAGTCTGTGGCTGATGCTTGTTTATGGATGAAACACCTGCAGAGAATGAGCTGACTTCCTGACAGAAGGGGTACAGCACTAAACTGCCTGCCTGCTCTATCTGCCAAAAAATGCACACCAAAGCAGAGACTATTTCCCTGAAAAATGTTAAATTGCTCATGACAAAACAAAAGCAAAACCCAGCAGAGTTAAAGAGCCTTTAGATGTAGTATTGTGTCTGCACAGTCCTTTTGGAAGTATTTGCCTATCTTCCTTTTCACTCTCCTCCTTCACCCTCCTCCTCCTCCCAACCCTCCCTCTCCCAAAACTAAACAGGAGGGAATAAAATCCAGAAGAAGGTAAAAAAAAAAAAAGGGCTAAAGTAAAAAAGCCCTCCAAAGCCAGAGACCCTTAATACTGATACAAATAGCCAGAGTCTGAGACTTGCTGCAAGGAGAGGAAAACGGTTCAGTGCAGCAGACAAAAACAGATCTCCCTGAAAATAATACTAATAATAAACATTTGGATTGACTATCTAAAGTCTCTGAACCTGCTTCTATTTGCTCTGAGAGCAATGCACTGGAATTCACTTTGTTCTCTCCAGAGTCTACAATGGAAAGTTTTCTTTTTTTTTTAATTCTAAAAAATTTCTCTGCCGGACTCAGACATCCAATAGCTTGCACCTGACGTCACATGTAGTTTATTCATCAAAGTCACTTTAAAAGAACAAAGATACATCTGTTTTGCATTTTAGGCAGGCAGAACTCACTAACTGTTTATTAAGACCAGCTACCAATCATATTCTTCATAGTGTGCTTTATACATTTCGACCAAAATAACTTTGAAATATGTGCCTCTTCCAGATGTCTGCTAATTTTATCCACCATTATTTGCTAAGGAATAAATTCATGACTACAGTTGGATCGGGCTTTAGACTGTTTGTCTTACCCACAAGTGAACTGTTAAACAGGTTAATCAAGACTACTGCTTATGTCCCTGAAACACTGTGGTCATCCTCCTGCAACCCACTGTGATAAACACTTTGTAACAGGGAACACCACTCCTCCCCGCTTCTGACTCATTGACAGCCCAGATTAGTGTATGAGGGTGCATTAAAAGCAGGCAGGGTAAAAGTCAGCCAGATGTGGTAACAAACAAGCTTAGTGCATATGGCAGCCACACACGCATGCACATTTGCAAACATCCATATAGAGCATAGAAACATGTCTTTGAAGAGCACTACTTGTGTTTTCAGAGGCAGTTTGCTTTATTGCAAACAGCAATAATGAAGAACAAACTCATTTTCTTTTATTCCTCCAGAGGTATGCACAGGCTTTGAACAAATTCTGCAAGAAAAAGAACCCCTACAGACTCTGGATGAAAATATAACAAGCCACATACTTGTATGGTTATAAAATAGGAACTGTTTACAGTTCTAACATGAAGCCAATTCTCGAGAATGATTTCTTGCCTTTTCAGTAGAGGAGAAAGCCTTTCACTGGCATCAGCTGAGTGTTTTGTCACAGTTCATGAAGCCAGTCTTTCTTTTAACATTGGTTACTTAGATATTGCGCCTTTTCCCTCCCCACAGGTAGAGCAGATGGGACTTCAGCCTCATGAAGAGCCATTAAAATCAACCACTGAACTCCAACAGGTATAGACCAGCTGGCTACCGCTGAGGAGGGTTTTCCAGTTTGCCAACAGAGTACAACAAAAATCTGGACAGATCCTGCTATAATAGGGGGAGCTAGAACATTTTATAGTCCTCGGCATTTAAACTGCTTTAACATTTTAGCTTCTGTAGTTGTGTGCTGCACAGCCAACCATCAGAGCAGAAGTCTATCACCAAGATGTGCCTTCTCAAAATATATCTGTTCATTATACTGAAAGAAAAAAGGGAACCAGAACAGCAACTCTCTTAGCAGTACATCAGCAAAACTAGTTATCAAATAGAAAGCCCAATAAGCAAATACAGCAGCACAGCCAAGAAATAAAAACAATTCAAGAATCGGTTATTAACACTTCACACTTGATAAATTACATTTATTTAGGTTACTTTTTGTTTCTGCCTGATCTCTCTAACAATGAACGAATGCCAGCATCAAATACACAAGGTCTCATGAAGACCAAAACCTGAAGGAGTTGAAAGGATGAGCTACCGTTCCACTGCTGTACTGTGGGATGTAGTTCCTCCACTAAAGAATTGACACATTGCCTTGGAATGTATTGCCATGATCCTTTAAATCATGGAAATCTGTCGACATCATCACCACTATGCCGACACTTCTCTAGAAACAAAAAGCCAAAAGTCTGTGGGCTATCCATTTGGTATACATCATGATATTCCACCAATCATCTTCAAGTGGATGAAAAAGTCACTGCAAGATCTCTGAGGAATGTCCTGAGGGTGATTCATGACGTTTATGTACCAACAAAGTTACAGGGCAAAGAGCACCTGAGCTGCAAATCGCACTAGGGAGGGCTTGGGAGCTCACCTTTCTTGAGCTTATTTTAAAATTAACAATGGAAAACACCCAATCAAGCAAAGTAAAAAAGGCCTCAAAACGTCAAGACCATGTGGAACAAATGGTGCTGAGTTACACTCAGAGCCCTTGAAACTGCAGGGATCTTTCTCCCTCATACCAAGACCACTCCAGAGCCACTGGGAAAGTGGGTGCCTCTATTCTGGAGCTCCAGGGTGTCACAATAGCACACAGAATGCTTTTATGTGTTCAATAATATCCCTTTCCACTTTTCCAAACTGATTCACGGGAAATGTACAACCCAGATTTTAACTAGGTTTTTAGGACTTTGACTATGGTGTTTTTTTACAGTCCATGCATTCTATTAAGACAAGTCAACATGCAACTTGCTATAGGAAATGAAATTTCACTTGTGCAAAGGCGTGAGTAAAAAAGATAGTTGCAGAATGCCAATGTAATGGACAATAGGTGCAAGACTTCTGCAACTTGCAGAAGTTTTCTCCAATATATATGTGCTGTCAAAGCAAACGTGTCTTTCTGAGGAAGAAGTGATAATTTAACATTTCAGTTCAAAAGAACCTTAAGGATAAAGACACATTCGTACTGACCAGTGAAATTGTTTTGGATTGCACAGCAGTGATGTCTTTCTGGTGAACACTTCCTCAAAAGTATTCCAGTTTACTTGGCATGTTCCCTTACAACTTGAAAGCGCTGGAGAGCTTGCTTCTAATTTGTCTCAAATCTTGCTGACAAGCATGTTTGCTGTAAAAGGTTTTACTCTGCTATGATCAGTGTATGATGCTTACATGCTTAGATGCGTTTCATTTCAGAAAATGTTCTAAACTATTTGTAATTGTTTTGGCTGGAAGGACGAAGGAAAGCCTATCCACTTTTTTCTTACTCTGAGATTTCAAACCCATTTTCTAATATTAGCTACTTCAGCCACAATAGATCAGACTTCAGTTGACAGAAACCAACTGTCTCCTATATGAGGATATTGTAGGCAAAAAAAAAAAAAAAAGGAAGAAAAAAACCCCATCGAAAAAAAACCCATCAAAGAAACCCCCAACAACCAAAAAGCCCCCCCCCTCCAAACACAAACCAAAAATCCACCCAAACCCAAAACGCAGCAACACAGTGATTTCTGATATGGCTGCTCTCATACTTTGATAATGTAATTCCAGTTCTTTACCATCCAAAAGTATCTCCAGAGAAAAATCTCTAGAGAACCATAAAAGAAGAACTGAAGCAATCTGGATGATTTTTCATCTACTATTTATTCAGTAACTCGCATACTTTCCAGGTAAAAACAAGAACTCCCTCCAGGGTGTAATTACTAGTGGAGGTAGAGATGAAGCTACTGAAAGGCAAAGGTCTTTTGTCAAGCATTCCTTGAAAAATGTGCTTCCATAAGCACATAGCTCCCAGCCTAGTCCAGAGTTTTTAAACCATTTATTCAAATTTAATAAAAGCAAAAAAATACCCCAAACCCTCAGTCCCTTAAATACACTATTTAAATAAAACTAAAACAATACCCCAATGATAAACACTGCTAAGCTTTGCAATTTACTCACTGATGTTTAGAGAGTTTGGCAAAGAAAAATTGGCCCTGAAAGATAAAAATATGCTGGGAGCGGGTCAGAACCATTTCCATCAGCCTGTGAGTGCAGTTTTGCAATGTTTGTGACCCCGACTTCCTTTATCCTCAGCTGCCTTTTCTGACCCTCCAGAAAGCTTGGGACCCACTGGGTGAGAAAGACAGGCTTATTCAATTTATAACTATACTAAATTTTGGCAAATTTCTGAGGCAAATGGAGTAAGCTTTTTCTCCCACACAAATAGATAAAAGATAGATCATTAATCACTCTTATGCACTGCAGTCCCATTGCTCTTCATTTATTGCTGTGCTTACAGCTGGACTTAATTCTCCTCTGTAATGAAGAACTTCAATGAAACAACTGCTTTCTTATAGAAGTCTTTTGGAATAAAAGTGTTCTGTGCATGCAGAGTTAAAAATGTAAATACATGACAGCTCCACAGTAAAAAACACAAACAATCAAAGGGAAGGATGGATGCATTTTATACAAACCTCTCTTCTCTTGCTTGTCTTAGTTCTTCTCTTTTGTCTAAATAATCGCGGCTAGAAACAGAATTGCAGTAAATTGCAGAGGAAACCAGCAGAATAAGGTAAGAGAAGTATAAGTACAGTAGGAGAAACAGATCAATACAAACAAGCTGATCAGAAACAATGAAGACTATTGTTCATAAAAATGATTAGTTTGTTCTTGTAAAAAAGGCTGAAAAGTGTGTGTATACACTTATCCTTGCATACACCACAGGTATGTGTACAGCAAATATGTAGTTCGGAAGATCATTACACATAATTATAAAAGAACCCCAGGAGTGAAGAACTTGAAGCACATTTTGAAACCTAGTAACTGAAATTTGATATAAGCAACTGGTATCACCATAACGAGCAGACACATTAGTGGCTATTAAACCAGTCCTCATCTGCACTATCTACAATGCCCCAAAACAGTGACTGCAGCACCTGGCAAGCCAGACCAACGCAGGGAGCATACTGCATCAGCCTCTTCCTAATGTACCTTTCCTCAGTGTGTTCTAGTTGCCTTAGCTGGAAACGGGACAGTGGACTGGTGTTAATGAGTAGGACAATTCTTTGTTCTCACAAGGTGCATGCAAGATCATCAAACAGGTAACAACCTTTCACTTCTTTATTTTTCACCCCGAGTTTCAGACACAAACATCCCTGCATCTCTGGGAGGAGCTGCCCCTCTCACAGCTCCCCAAGTAATTCATATATTTGGCTTTTGGCAGGTCAACTTTTTGGAAGCCTGAGCACTGTGATTTCAGGCAGGCCTGTCAAATCCGCAAATGTGGATGCAAATTTAACTCAGAGCACAGCAGAACCCAGTGAACATCCAGCCTCCCTCGATATCACAGCAAGATAGTTCTTTACAATGTATTTTTAATATTTTGTTGAATCTGATAGACAAAACTGATGAGATTTTCACCTTGTTAGATTCTTCCACAGTGTAACCTGTGAGTACCAGGAAGATTTTCAGAACTATTCCATTTATGAATAAAACACTGTTTTTTCTCTTTATATTCTGTCATCAAAAGAATTACTTTTCATCTACCATACCAAAAGATATCAAACATCTGCTTGAAAGTGCTCTTCAAAAGTCTGTCAATAAGGAACATACATTACTGTTTCAGCCTACCTCTACATTCTTTAAATCCCTGACCTGGTTATACTTTTATCATATTTTCAGAGTATTCTTTGGAATTACAATAGCTATGGGAATAACTCCAAGGGAAAAAAAAACCCTATGAATTTTTCAGCAGGCATATTTTAACATTACTCTTTCACCTTTGACAGCTTTCACCCTTCCCTACAGCTAAAGAATAACCCTTGTATTTTAGGACATACTCTTCTACACACGCAGCAGGTACAATGGTCCTTCTACTGAGAAAAATGCTCATTATGTAAAGCATTCCTTTTGCTAGCAATAGCTTATAAAGCTTTTTAATACCACTCCTAAACCCAAGCTCTTTCACAATTGGTGATGCTCTCTTTGAAATCACCTTCAATTTGTCAATAATGGTGCCAGAAACCAGTGCAATGTTCTTGAGGCAGAGCTGGAAAGAATGAGATAACAAATGAGTCATGGGGGTAAATCCAGTACTGCTCATGAGTTTTAAGGCTGTGAATTGCAAGTGCTATTTTTAATCAAAAATACATCTTCAGAGACTGGGTTTCTAGCCAAACTGATGATATGATAATGTAATCCCAAGAACTCTTGCAAAACTGCCCATGACTGCTGTGGCTTTGTCCTCCTCCTGCCAGACTGTTTAAGCAACTGTGTGATACTGTCTGTCTGTGAAGTTTGGTGGCTTTGGAGACCCTCTACTCAAACGCAAGTTATAACTTTTGGGCGACCATGGAACTCGAATCTAGAAGATGAAAACACTGAGCATTGAAAAACTGTCATCTTAAATATGCAACACAGTCATGACATAACCAGTTTCTGACTCTGGAGTAATGGTATAAAGATGTATATTTCAAAAAATTTGTTTTTTCTGACTTTAAGGGATCTCTTTTAATGACAGAACAACTACTGTAGCCAGTCTCCAGTGAAATGTGCAGATCTGTTATTCAAACAGGTCAAGCTGCCAAATGTCCTGGTGGCTTTTTTGGTCTGGGAGTTTCTTTTCTGAAAGATCATCTTGGCTGTCCATGGCAGACTGCTGCAGCCTGATGATACCACTTAGAGGGAGATTTTTTGGACGAGCCTTTAAGACCGAGACCTGATTGTTTGTTTCAGGAGAACTTGGGCAGCTGTTGGCTGCCAAAGATCCTATTATGGTGCTCTCCTACCTTCCCTCTGCCTCTCATTTTCTTTTAAACTAGCTATCTTCTGGAGCCAGGAGAGCATCTCCTTCAAGCAGCCAACCAACGAACCACTAGTAAGTTACTCCTTTTTCCAAATTCACTGTGACACAGGGCATTTCCACTTCTTACAAAGAGATTATTACAGTGAAAATAATCCTGCATACTAATAAAGAAGCTCACATGAAACCCAGTGCCATGTTTTCCATAAATACCAACTCTGAGGCTACAAAACATTTATCCTACAATTCTTTAGATTAGTACATTATGTGTTCTATGTTTACTTTTCACTCCTGTTTATGAGGAAACAAATTGGTTTCTTAGTGTACACTCTTCAGGCAGTAGGCAAACTACTTCAGGTACAGGCTCCTTGTCTATCCTAAGCCCACTGTAGTCTTTGCTAATGCCTGTGCTGGGATTTCCAGGCATGGATTTAAAAGGAGGAGTGGGCTTGTCTCTTACCATCCTCAGGCAACATACCCTGGGATCCCCACAGCACACGACATATTCTCAGATGTGAAAATGGAGAGTCCTATATTCAGCTGGGGCTTTTGCCTGGCCACAGCTTGATCAATAATTTTGGTAACTGCCTTCTCTCAGTTGCTGTTTCCAGGAAGAAAAGATGCATGTTCAGAAAAGTGGGAAAAAGTAGTTTGAAAACACTACCATACTTCCCAAGACAGCAAAACAGTTTTACTTTGCAGAACCCAAAAAGATGTCTCAGTGTTGTCCCTTCCTCCCTTTTAGGTACCTTCCTTCCACTGTTTCATCTTCAAACCCTATGCCTCACTGAGATTTACTTTGAGAAGTATATTAGGTAATAAAACCTGACCTCTATAGACAGCCACACAGTATAATTGGCAAATAAATAGCTGTCCTCAAAAAAATTGCCAGTTTACTAAATGCTGGTTTATCATGTGTTCAATTTTTCAGTTCTTAAGATACTTCGATCAAGAAGGGTATCTAAAAAGACACACAAACTATTCATTATTTCAATTATTTTGCAATTGAACGTCTCAATGATTTACAAATCCATCACACATTAAAGCAACAGACTGAGAGCAAATTTGGTTCCTACTTGAATTTGTTTCTTTCTTCACGTTCTATCCTTTGCAACCTTTCTTCTCTCTCCTTCCGTCGCCTTTCTCTTTCTGCTGCCAAGGACTCCTGGTGCAGCCGAAAAGATGATGTAAGAAGACCACCCAAAGCTGGCCTGTAGAGAAGGAAGATCAGATTTCTCAGTGTCACTTTTATTGATTATACTGGCAAAAAATGAGTAGCAACCATTCAGCACATAACATAACCCCAACCAACACAACGACAATGCAATATTTATGTATGGATGCTTAAAAGCACTGGCTAAGTGTCTTCTTGCTGAATTGATTTGAGATACTGTGGTGAGCTTAAGAATGACAGAAAGGGTAGGCTTCTTAAACTCCTAAATTTCTGAAGCACAAATAAAGCACGTGTAAGAATTCTTCAGCCTATTTCAACTGCAATATTGTCTAGTTTTTTTAGTGTGCAATCTCATAACTGAGAATCTGAAAGAAAGGCTTCTCTGCTGTCCAGCCTGTGTAGCCTATATTTCTTTTACTTTTTTTTTTTTTTCCATTTAGACCCATTCATTCTGTCCACTGTGAACAGAAAGAACAGTTTACTACCACCTGCCTTATGGCTAAGCAAGAATTAGTCTTAAAGGGGACTTTCTCTGCAGTCCTCTGACCATAACTATAAACTGGATGCTCCATGGTAGATTACTATAATGAAGAAGGCTCAATGTTCCCACCAGCAATGCATATCAAACTTCTAGCTGCTGTTCAGGAGGCTGTTAAGAGGCATGAGAGAAGATAAGTAAATGCCCAGTCAAACAAGTGGAACTTTATTTTGGTCAGAAATGGCAGCTTTTACAGTAAAGGCTTCTCAAATATGTAAATTATTTTTTTCTTTGAGATTAAATAGCTTCAAGTAGCAAATACACTTTTAAAAAGCTGCATTTATATTCACTTACAGTTTGGGCTTGACTTCTTACTGCAAGTACTTCTTTGGCTAGGAGACTGGCTTCTCTCTTTCCCCCAACATGGTGGTATTATACCACCAAGCTCTCACATGGCAACCAAGTGACCTCAGAGTAAACATGTCTTTCTTTCTGTCTCTTAGACAGGAAAAATCTGCACTGTACAGGGTAGCCTTATACAGATGTAAATGTATCCACACTGATTGAATTAGACCGATAAAATCAAAAAGACATAACTCATGCAGAGTGGTTTCTGCGCATTGTTGTAACATGAGTTTTGCAATGAAAGGATTAATAAGAGAAATATTGCCTTTTCTGAAAAGAAACTAAACTCTGTCTAAAGGAAGGTTCCCAAACCAGCAATACAAACCTGAATAACTTTTTGATATTTTTAAGAACTCAGACCCTTTCTGTTATTTATTTACATGCCTATGACTGCACAATGTAGGCACTTAGTGTAATGGCACCAGTTCACCAGTGAAAATAAGTGCTGGAGAAGACAAAAACATTAATGCAAACCTATCTTCCCTGAGTGTCCATGTCTGTGCGAGCAGGAATGCCACAAAACACAGCTATTTCAGCCCCACTGGTAGTAAGGCAGTATGAATACAATTTCAATAATTTCAATAAATTGAATTTCAATATGTCATATCCCACCCGCATAAACATTACATAAGATGGTATAAAACTTGATATTCTGTAAGCCTCCCTGCTGGCACTCCTCCAGAGCTACAGTATCAATGCTGGATCACACTCAAACCCATAAAAATCTCTAATACGTCTCAGCACTAAGAAAAGCAAGAAAAAAAAATCCTCAAGCCCCGACAGTCAAGTACGTGTGCTGAATTTTCACTTGAACATATTTTACATTTATTTTAACTTTTGACCTTTTAGTGCATGTTGCAAGAGAAAGCTTTTGGCAGAAACTGTAGCACCACTGTGCTAAGATTCAAAAGCTAGAACTCTGTCCCTGTGGTAGCATGAAAACCCATGATAAGGTTGGACATATCAGAAATTGCTCTTGGAAGGGGAAAGCTAGATAGTGCCTCCGCATGAAGGCTCTTGGGAATTAACTAGAAGAGATGGCAGAAAGAGGGTCTCTATGAAGTCTGTGCTCATACCCGTTCTTTATATTTAGCTTCCTATCCCCATCCTATCCCATTCCAACCAGCTTATCTGAAGTCTGCAAGCTCCATTTGAAGTCAAAAGAAGTTATGACTTCATAAAACCTAAAGGAAAACTAAGGGGAAGGATGGGGTGATGCTAAGAGATCAAAAGAGTGACTTTAGTTCTGCACAGCATCTAGCCGGTTGGAAACCTTCAGCTCTGGCTAAGCTTTCTGGAGTTCCACAGTAAATATACATTCTTATCCAAGGGATTACAGGGGAATCACTTGGAGATGTGCAGCTCGATCCTGTAGATAGGATTCTAACCTTACCGGTATAATAATGTCTCCACATGCCAAATCACCTTGTTTGGAGGTGTGATCTAGCGCAGTTTGGCCAGCATTGCTCACTTGGCTAAAATTTGCACATGTATGAACAGCAGCCTCACAATCTAAATGTAAGTTCCATAGCCAAATAGCCAGCAAACAAGCGAATGTCTAAGAAACTAAAAATGAATATCCATGTGCCATACTAGTTTGCCACCTCTTGGGAACTAATCAAACCAATAATAACTAGCCAAAACTCGGTATTTCCCACTGGTTACTTTATGAAACCATATTTCAGCAGAGTTACAAGCTACAGTACAGCATGCACACACATACCTGATTCAATCACTTTGCCCAAACACAGTCAGTTCTGGACCATCAAATTGCATACCACAGTTTATTGCATGAAATGGTCAAAACTACTAGTCAAAGCTGCAAGAAGGTTCTGTTGAAACCAGTCATAGTTAAACAGACAGGAATATGGCCAGCTGAGTCCTTGCGTGGCACTGACTTCTTAAAACACAAATAGTCAGGGTTTGGGGTTTCAGTTACATTTAGAAAAGGACAAGCACAGAAACAGCACTTATATTGCTGAGTTAGTGCTTGCTTAGTGGTTAGACCCTGCAGTGTCCAGCCCACACGACTGGACACATCTCCCCTTGGTGAAGACCACACCTCACACCAAATGCTGAGACTGTTTGCTTTGTGAAACTTCATAAACTCACAGCTTCACTGTTACTATCAGACACTAACTCAACTGGTATCTGGGTGCATCAATACTCCTTTTAATGTGAACTGCAGATGTAAATGAGCAGATTTTAGTACCTAGTAAACTCTATCTTTAATTTTCTACTTGTGTATGAACAAATCTGGAGGAAACAGGTGTTACTTTCAGTGTGTACAAACCCATAAAACAGCCAAAAGGAAAAGCAAGTGGTAAGATGTATTCCTCAAATACTCTAAACAATTTGAAAAGGGATTAGTCTATGTTTGGTTTGTCTGCAAAATCTGGTTTTTTGTCTTTTTATTCCCCTGGCAATAATGCTTAAACATTCCCTTTTGCTGAACTCATACTTGAATTGCATATGGCAGTGGGACTGGCTAAACCTGCTGGTGGGAAGGCCTGGCCTGAGCTTTGGGTAATTGTGGTGCTTTGATGCTGTTAAAAGTTATAGCACCTTCAGACCTCAGGAATATTTAAGTCTAACTGCCACAGGCCCCATTTAAAAAGGCTTAAAAAAAATAAAATGAAAAATTTCGCATTGACTCAAAGGTGGCAAGAGATTTTAACAGAAAACGGTATGTGAATACTCAATGAAAACATAATAGAGTGATCACTCACAAGATGGGGTTACAACTAATATATGCCAGTTTTTTAATGCTGTTGTCATATGTTACCAGCTGGTAATATCAGCCATTTGTTCAATTCCACAAATACAATCCAGAAGGATGCTTACTCTGACTACTATTTTTAGTCTTGCAGAGAACACAAAGCTATTAACAATAGACTGTTAATATAAAAATATTAAGCAAAGCTTTCTTCTGTCTGCTGTTAAAACCAGCAAATTCCATACAAGCTATGTTATTACACTCTCATTCCAGAAAGAAAACACACAAGCAGAACACGTCTAATTCTGGGGATTTGTGAATATAGCTCCACACAATGGTATTAGGACCTGAGGTGAAGCCAAATCAACAATCGTAGGCCAACATGCTTCCGAATAAAACTTCAGCTAACCTCACCTAATGCATTTAGGACAGCAGTGAATTAGTAATCCTTATTAAAAGCACAAGATCAGGGAGACACAAGATATGTTGCACTTTTTTGCAAGTATTTGCAGTTTTCCGACAATATACCCATCACAGACTATACATTGTGACATGGAGTATGGGACCTGAATTATTCTAATCTCATTGAAATTGAAGAAAATATTTCATCTTACTCTAAGCCACTCTGTTCAGTAAAATTGTAATTAACAAATTCAAATGTTCTTTGTTCATGTTAACTCTGAAATACTCTTCCTTTATGGCTGTGTTTTCCTCCATTGAATTTTCAAAATCAGCTAAATGGAAATGGGAATCTATAGCAAGAACACAAAATACAAACAATTATTTTTAGGAGCTAAAAAAAAATTAACGTGACTTATGAGAGGAAATCCCTTTAGGTCATAAGGTTAATATTCAGGATTTTCTTTAATATAGCAAGGGTCAGAACCATTAATAACCTTAATAAGGAAGCACTAATTACCCAGTTTTCCAAAGGGCTTCTGCCCCAGCAGTCATGAGAATGCTACAGAGAAGGAACAACAGTCAGCAGCTCCTACTCAGGCCTTAAGTAACTCTAAATGTCTCTTGGCTTTAACAAAATAAATCCCCTTTCCAACTCAGAAAGAGACAAAAGAGGAGGCAAAGCTGCCAAGAGCCATATTGCTTTTCACAGTTAAAGAAACTCTCTGTGTGTTATGTCTCCCTACATGACACGGCAAATTCAAAAGCATGTTGATATAAGATTTTGCAAACAGACTAAACATTACTTGAGGAATCTTTACAAAACTTCTCTCAAAAATAAACACAAAATTGAGAGATAAAACTACTGACTAATGCTTCCTTTGGGAAAGAAACTTGAGAATGACCAAGAGAAGACTGATTAACATTAGACTGGCCTGAGAGGCTACACAAAATAAAGCTAAAGCGGCGCAGAGCTGTGCAGAGCCAGGGCAATGCCTGAGGACTTTCTACATACACAGCATTATGTGAACAGGTTTTGCATTGTGTTCCTGTCTTCTTCCAACCTATGGCTTCTCATTCTCATACGAGTGACAACTTGCCAGGGAGTAGCTTGCAGAGGCCACCTGTAGAACCAGGCTAAGGGACGTGTTCCTTGAGCACCAGCACTGCACACTGCATGTTCAGCAGCAAAACACTGCAGTCGGAAACCATAACCTGGTTAAGCTTTCTATTTAAACATATGCCCTGTGATGAAGCCTACAAAGCTGCAATCATGAAAACTGCTTGCACAGTAGTTCAACAAGCAGCTAAGCCAGTGTAAGCCAGCACTGTTTCCCAAAATGTAAATCATCAAGTAATTCCTAAGGTTGCTTCTCCCCTAAATATCTCAGCAGTAAAGTTGAGGCTTTTGCCCTGGGCCACCATTATCAACTACTAACCTATTCCTTCCTCATTATGTCATTCAGAGTGAAAGATGTCCTTGGCATTCACCACAAGAAAAAATGGCCACTGTCTCTGGTATGAGAGCCCAGAGGGACCAGCCAGTGGTGGACATTAAATTCACAGTGACTGGACATAAGGACCCAGAAGTGGAGCTTTGCAAGCTGAACTTTCTGGAGTTTGATTTAACAGCTAGAGTAAAAGAATGAGGACCATGAACTCCTGCTCCCTTGGCACACAGTGCCCTGAGAATACGGCTTTTCTACAAAGGCTAAGTGCACTACTGCTAGACTATCAAGCCCAGTGGGAACTGCCTCCTGGCAAATGCATCTGAAGGAACCTACCTTTGCAAATACCAGCAGGATTTTATTTCTGGCAACAGGATGAATCAAAGCTGGTGCTGAATTCAGGAGCTCTTGCTTTAGAAGTTAGACTCCTTCAGGATCTACTCTAACTATGGCCGTGACCACCAATGCATACACTTCACCACCAAAAACACACTACAAGGGTGTGTGAAGCTTTGCAAGTAAAGAGTTTGCTGTCCAGCTACAGACAGCTCCAGGCTGCAGCTTTCAATTTGAGTGACCATCTTAGATTCAGAGTCTGAGAAGGCAGTCTTTGGCTAAACAGAAATAGTCTACGTGTGAGCACAAGCCATGGAAACATAGAAGAGTCTTAAAATACCTTCTTCCCCTAGGCAAGGCACTTCTGTACTTAAAGGTACAGAAAAATGCTTTCTCCCTGGTGTGCTCCAGCCACGTCTTGATCTTCCCCTTTGTTACCAAAATTTATGAGGTTAAGAAATTGAGATAGAATTTTTATTTCTCCTTTAGGAACTGGGGAGAGAGATAATTGATGATTTAAGTCACAAAGAGCATAAGCAGTGTGTTTATGGAGCAAAGCAGTCTTTAGCAGTTGAAAACAGGTCTGGGTTATACTTCTTATGCATTAGGAACAACTTTCATGAGCAGAGACATATGAGACAACCAATATCCCTTGTTTTCTCTTGCAATGAAGGGCTGAACAGAAAGTGCCCTGCAATTTGC
>NW_009942193.1:618-1515 GCF_000696875.1 Nestor notabilis | reverse complement strand
GGATTCCTATGGCTGCAATATGCACTTCAGAAACATGCCTCTCCACAGGGGACCCAGAGAAATGAGAGAACACAACAGGATTGCCGAAGCTGGCAAAAGGCTGAAGCTGAATTTAGAAACCAAGAAACAGTCAAGTAAGCCTTTTCTTCTGCTGTACAATCAGAAATATATATATTATGTGGATTTCAAAGAATAAAATCTAGTTACTTTTGCACTCAATTATACTGATTTTGGATTCACTACTGAACTTAGTCAAAGAGGGTTTTAAAAGTATGAATGTCAAAATGTCAACCATACTGCTTCTTTCCACCTAAGTTGTAGCTCTTGTTTACATAAGCAAAATGCAGCCAAGGGTTTGAAAGGCCTGTCAGGGTAACTGAGTGGAGCATGAATCATTTTGCTGGGCACTGCTCTAAATGATGCTTCTTCCTTCCTTCTCATTCTCGAAGGTCAGATAAACAGTATCAGGAACTGCATCTGAAGCTCTTCCCTGCATGATAAAAGACAGGAATCTTTTTGCAGAGGCTTTGGATAACTGTAATCGTTTACTGAAACCAGAAAACTCACCTTGGAGCTAACCATTTATATGCATCTGCTTCTTATCAAGTGCCTTCCTCCCTGCTTTTAACTACTTTTTGTATTTGAATCCATGTAAATTTTTACCCTGAGGAGGTAGGAAATAATGTTTACATAATCTAAGGCAAACACCATTGATAAAAGACTGTGACAACTTCCACAATACTTTCCAGTTATTAATTAGTGCCAAGCATTGCATCATGCAGTACACAGCCTACTCCAGTGAGCAAATTCTATCTGTTGATCTCTGCATAGCATTTCTGCAATGCATGTCTTTCAGGACAATGAAATAAAAGCAGGCTTCTGCCCTTCAAAGCAGTC
>NW_009942193.1:0-607 GCF_000696875.1 Nestor notabilis | reverse complement strand
GAACTATACAACTGCAATGGCAGTGCACTCAAAAAGAACAAGAACAAGACTTGATGCAAATGGGATTAACTTTCAAGAACTGCATCTACTCTGCAGGCAACATGCCTGTGGCATACACACATTTTTCATACTTCTCAGAGACTAATGTACAAAAAGCATTGGGCTGTAGCACCCTTCAAATACAAAAATTCAGAAATCCTAGTGAGTTCAACTAGCATGAACAGCAAGCTGCACATTCAGAGTGCAGAAATTTCTAATCATGTGAGGTGAAAAGCAGTGAACATAACCTGAAGGAAGGACAAAGATTCAATTCAGAGCACTGAGTTTGGCCACTTAAACATGTAAGAGAGATCTCACAGTTAAAGGCAGAGCTCTTTCCGGTTTCACAGAGTAAAGCAGGACTACATGTAATGGCTTGAAGATGCTGCTAGACAAACTGCTCTCAAAATATGAAATATTTTCCTAGCAATGATGATGAACACAGGAATGTTTTCTAGGAAAAGTCACGCTCTGCCACTTGAAAACACGCGAAGGTACAGGGGTCTTTCATTTAGCTTCTGTGAGACCCATTACCCATTTGCTGGCGACACCAAGCTGTGTGGCTCAG
>NW_009942192.1:86871-99371 GCF_000696875.1 Nestor notabilis | reverse complement strand
TTTCAGAGATAAAGAAGAAATACACATAAAGTAATACAATGTCCATCTCTAGTACTGAATAAACAGAGAAGTGACTGAGATATGTGCCTCTCATAGGAACTATGAAATTATTGCTTGCTCTGCAATCTGAAGTGTGCATATCTATCCATAATGATTACTAATGAAGAGACTTTCTAATGGTGTGACTCTTTTGTGTTGGAGTGAAAAATCCAAACCAGTGTTCTTATCTTAACAAACTGTTAGCAACTTGTCCTCCTAGATCATCTTAGCATTGGTGGATATCTTCATCCTCAGGTCTGTTACAATACTTCGAGATAAATATCTAAACATGAGATGCTCCGCCCAGAGTCTTTGAGGGTGCTAACCACCAAATCACCTTTGAGGCATTTGCACTAGAGTTAAAACAGCTAAGTCTGAAGTGTAACTTTCACCATTGCTTATCTGAAATAGAAGTTTCTTAAAGAAACTGGGAACTATTAAGCTAAAGTGACATTTTGACCTATAGGTTTTTTTTTTTGCATTTCCCTTCCTCAAGCAAACAGTATAATTAAACACTTGTCTGTATAGGAGTTGATAGTCCTCCCTGTTTCCTTGAGAGCTGAGTTAATGTTTTCCATTCTTTTTGAAATGAGTTCACAAATAGGAGTGGCAGAATTTGCTTGTTTGAGTCAAAGGTATTTAGACTTCATGACTGGAGCAAGCAAACCATATTTTTCCATGGTCAAACTTTGTTGTGAGTCCATAGACAAGGTTATAGTATAGCTTTCCTTACTTGACAGACTCAGAACGGAACTAGTAGCTACATTATTCAGACTTGAAACTCTCTTTCAGATTTCAGCCTAAATGCACACAAAAGAAAGAATTCCACAAAAGTGTTGTTTGAGAATTGAGAATTTCTGGACACAAAATACGTTCTAGCAAACCACTGCTGATTCAAAAAAAAAAAGGAAAATCAGCTGTAACTCAAATCATTTTGTGGGTTGAATCAAGCATTTTTCATCCCTTTATTCAGCAAGTAGCACACAGATTAATGGATATGCTTCAGTAACTTCGACAGTGTGTGTTCCCTGAACAATTGGACCACCAAACAAGGGCTTCTTCGGTCTGTTCTCACATCAATGAGACACTCAAAAGAGTTCCAGATTACTCCTTTCTCCAACTCCACTCACAAGAGTTCGGTCTGAGTTGTAGACATTTATCTAACATGACTGATAAATTTGGGCAATTATTCTCCCTCTCTCTGGAGATCCACTTTGGCCCTTGCAACTGTAGATCAATTGAATAATATTATAAGACACAGTGTGCATGGACAGCTAGAAGAATCAATGTAGTAAAAGAGGTTTAAAAGCTCTTTAGTCAGTTGGAAGTAGAGAGTGGAGCTGGCATCACTTTCAGTTAGGGATGTGTCTTCCTTTCTCAGTACAAGCTTAGGCTTTGATTTCCATAATGGCATACATAAAACTACATTCATACAACGTGTATGAACAACTGCTACTGTAATGGCACACAGAGGCATATTATCTACCCACTTCTTCATTCCTGCAGTTTCTGCATGTATTTTGCAGTTTATGGTCATTAAGTAAGCAGTTTTGGAAATCTGGCATATGTTGCAATTATTCAAGTAATAAGTCCTACCACTGAAGAACCAGAAGCATACCCTCATGGAGGAAAATCAAAGGAAAAGTATCTTTTTTCTGATTCTCATGAATTGTTAATTGCAGCACAGGGAGGACCATATATGAAGCTAACCCCCAACTTCAAATGTGTTCCGGGAGGGATCTCCAAGCTAAAGACAGAAAGGAGAATCTTAAAGGTATCTGAAGCAGCCACAACACAGCATGCAGCAAGTGTTCGGCCAGGAAAGCACTTATGGTATCTCTGGGGCACAAAGGTGCAAAACCTTCGATCTTTTCCATTTTGTTGGGATTATGCAGGTGTCAGATTTGACTTCTGAAGGTGCTGAAAGACTTTGACATGCTATTCATCCTTTTTCTGACCCCTGTAAACAAAAGGTGAAGCTTAGGAGGTAATGTTGGGATTTGGTGCTTCTTATCACACATAACCCACCTTGAAACAGAAAATTCTTTCTTGGTTCAGTGCTGGAAGGCGACCATTGATTTCAACATAGTGCAAAGGCAGTTCTTTCTCAACGAGTTATTGTCTACTATTATTTAATTCTCAGGCAATAAATTTATGGATGCATGTGTTTGTGGTGCATGTGTTTTCATAAATATACCTGCAAGGGAGAAAAATCAACCCATATGCACTATGTCTAATCTATTTGATACATTATAAGTTGATTATTTTAAATTTTAGGGACCTAGTGCCAATCTTCTCAAACTTTCTCTGCTTTCTTCCAAGAGTTCTGGAAAATTTACTGCTCATTGTCCTTCCTACACCAGCTGAAATTAGTCCTTTCCACAGGCACATGGAAAGGACTGTGTGCCTGCAGAAGCTGCTTTTGTTCTGATGAAACCCTGTTGCTCTGAGGTCTTTGTCCATGTGGGATCTATAGCTTTGGAACTGGTCAGTTGTCACAGTAAGATGCTCCTAGGTCCTTTATGACCTTTATGATCTGTAAAGCTCTGAATATGTGTGCATTTGCAGGAATTTTTGTAACTCACTTCACATTGCAGAACGTAGAATGTAGGATATCTATAAACCTCAAGCAGTTCACCAAATTGGTAGGTTACTGTAAATGAGAGGGTGCTGGAGTGGGTCCAGAGAAGGGCAACAAAGCTGGTGTAGGGACTGAAGAATAATTGTTATGAGGAATGTCTGAGGGAACTGGTATCGTTTATGTGGAGAAGGCTCAGGGGGAATCTAACTACCTGAAAGGAGGTTGGAGTGAGGTGGGGGTTGGTCTCTTCTCCCAAGTAACAGGCAATAGGGCAAGAGGTAATGGCCTCAAACTGGACCAGAGAAGGTTTAGACTGGATATTAGGAGAAATTTCTTTGCAGAGAGGGTGAGCAGGCATTGGAACATGCTGAAGTTGGTGGAATTGCCATCCATGGAAGTGTAGACCAGGTAGATGAGGCCCTCAGTGATATGGTTTAGTGGTGGTCTTGGCAATCCTGGGGTAATGGTTGGACTTGATGGTCTTAAAAGTCTTTTCTAACATAGTTGATTCTGTGATTCTATGTCTCAGTAGCTGAAAAAGTAGTCCTGTATTCTTGTATAAGGGTTATCAGGCAAAAAGAAAAAAAAAAAGTAGTCAGTTCTAGTAATCTCATCTATTAGTTTTTCAAATTCTGACAAACAAAATTTGACTCTGGTATACACACATGCACATGTACTATCATATTAATGTTTTCAGTTTATCACAAAATTCCCATTAACACAGATGGGAGTTTTGCACAGAGACTGAGGACCAGATACTGCTGTGTCTTTAAACTACTGCACCATTCCAGAAAGAACCACGTACATTTCCAAAATATATCTTCTTGTAAAATAAATGCAAAAAAAAAATGCAACTATGTAAAAGTCTCATAATACATGTGAAGATTAGCAAATAGGTTTCATTAGTTTTCATTATTGTTATTATCAGTTTGAAGGGTAAGGTGTGGAAGCAAAGCTTCACTGAGGTGTCTCTGTAATGGAGAAGCTCTACGTTATCTCCTTCATTTGTGTATGTCCTCTGGACTTTCTAAACAGAGGTTGCCTTTTCTGTTTCAGGAGACAGGAGTGGCTTCATGGACAGTGGTGGTTGTTACAAAGGCTATAGCTGTCCACTGTCACTGTCTGGTAGCATGGTGTACTCTTTTCTGTGTCACCTGCTAATCAAACTGCATCTACTTTGATGTTGTGTTTTTCCCATTTGTAAATAAAAAAGGTACCATACTCTATAAAATGCATTTATAGTAAGCTGGCAGATAGGAGAGAGTATGTCTTATTTTCCTTCAGGGAAGTGGAATTAAACATAAGATAAATTCAATGAAAGGACAAGGGCTTTTAAATAAATAAAATTGTTTGAAAGAACTGATATTCTCTATTAGATCAAAAGGACACTGTCTTTTGTCCAGACATGGTAGATTTTTTTTTAAGATTTTTTTAGGCTAAAAAGTGTTTATACAGAGTTTGCAGAACTAAAGCCAATGTCCTTTTTTAAAGGAATTTTAAGTAAAAAAAAAAAAAAAAAGATTCCCATAGCACTTAGGAGTTTTGCCATCTTGATTCTTAAGTTTTCACAAATTTCCAAGCTCCCCAACAGAGAGTGTGAAGAATTTGGAGATCTATTTTTCGTAAGTATCTTGAATCTAAAGATGCAAGGAATGACAACTAAGTGCCTGAGAGTCCTGGCACTTAGAATTTTAGATTCATAGAGTATCCTGAATTGGAAGGGACCCGTGGGGATCAGTAAGTACAACTCTTGCCTCCACATGGACAAACCTAAAAGTTAAACCATATATAAAAAAAGGTTAAACCATAAAGTTGAGCATTGTTCAAACACTTTTAAAACACCAACAGGCTTGGAGCTTTGACCGCTTCTCTCGAGGGTTTGTTCCAGTGTTTGACTACCCTCTCAGTGAAGAATTTGCTCGTAATATCCAATCTGAATTTCCCCTGGTATGGTGTTAAGCCATTCCCTCACCAGACACCGGAAAGAAAAGATCATCCCATTCCCTCTCTGCTCCCCATCATGAGGAAGTTGTAGACAGAGATTATTCTTCAGCCTCCTCTTCTCTAAACTGGAAAAACGTAGTATCCTCAGCTGCTCCTCGTAAGTCATGCCATCTAGTCCTTTCACCATCTTTTTTGCCCTCCCTTGTCACATTATAATATTTTTATATCATCATATTGTGTAACCCCAAACTATACACAGTACTCAAGGGGAAATGGCACCGGCACTAAATATTGTGGGAGAGTTTCTTCTTTCAACCAGTTAGTTCTGCTGTGCTTAGTGTAACCCAGGATACCCTAGATCCTTTAGGCCCCCAGGGCACAATGTTGCCTCACATTGAGCTTACCATCAACCACACAGTTGTCTGAGTAACTTTAGGCACTTGCATACTTTGATTTGTCTGGCTGTAAGAACTGAACTGAGGATATGGAGAGAGCACTGAGCCTTGGCCTCAGCCTCTCCCTGCCACTGGGGTTCAGCTGAGGAGCAGCTGGATCAATTACTTAACAGGTATTTTCAGTTCTAAAATGTAATAAGTGAAGTTATGTTAAAATGACTTTGCCTGGACCATTTGTGGAAGGATGTCCATTCACAGGTAAGAGTCTGATGATACAATGCTTCTTTGCCTTGCATTCAAATGGTTCTCTTTGTGAAGGATCTTCACTGATTAATTTCTGCAATGATTAGTTATACAGCAAACCTTTTAGAATGCATTGCAGAATCATAGTCAGGATTCCTTGTGCAAAAATATAAAAGTTTCAATGATTCTCACTCTCTGAAATATACTGTCTTGGACCTATATCAGCATTTAATAAACCTTTATTGTTCTGTCATGAGTACATGTAAAAATGCCATAGGCAGTCTCAGATGCTTTTTCCTACAGGGTATTAATACATAAAACCACACCTTATTTGTTTATCACACTCTTGTAGTAGAAGTTTTCATCCCTATCTTAGAGCATTGTACAATAGACATGGAAAAGTCATTTATTTACAAACTTGCT
Source organism: Nestor notabilis (assembly GCF_000696875.1). Taxonomy (NCBI): domain Eukaryota; kingdom Metazoa; phylum Chordata; class Aves; order Psittaciformes; family Psittacidae; genus Nestor; species Nestor notabilis. Next base: position 93,746 of record NW_009942192.1, on the reverse strand, counting down.
ATGGACAAGTGAAACTATAGGATTTGAATATGTATACCAGTTATGTGTCTGCTGTTCTAGACAAAAAAAAAAGCAACAAAACAAACCAAAAAAACACTGCAGAAAATTTGCACACAGTACTTTGAAAAAATATTCGTCTTTAACACATTCATTTGCTGAATATATCTGAGGTTGAACATGCCAATATAGTTTTATAGCAAAAAAGACATAAAATTTAAAAAACCCCTCCATATTAAAATAGTTTTCTGCAATGGGGAAAAAGAAGGTGTTGAATAGTTATTCCATTTCCCAGTTTTCAAAGGTTCTGCATTAAATGAAAACCCTCACTCAGTAGCTTCTGCATTTGCCTGTTTCTGGTGTTAATTATCTTTTGTTTGCCCTTGATAATCCTGAGGTTGGTATGCAGATAATGAAGGCTGCAGAATCATCTCAAAGTGTAAAAAACAATGGCATTGTCAATTCTGCATCACAACACTTGATAAATTATGAATGTTATCCGCATTAAGGAGAATGGTAGACTTTTAAAATTACTTCCATGAATAGATTAAATTACAAGTATTATTACATTTCATTTTATTAAGTGCATCTTAGTAGTTATTAGGGCAAATGAACATGTTCTCTCAATTACATAATAACATTAGAACTAAAAATTATGCATTGACACTCCCAAATGCATAATGCAGCATTGTATATTAATCATCCCAAACAATATTTTCAGTTTATATGAAGACAATTATTACCTATTGAACAAAAACAGTCTTATTGATTTATCGCAATTCAGCTCAAAGTATGATTATTTTTATATAAAAGCTTTGATTCTTTTCTGGATAGTTTAATAATTTCTAGCTCTCAGAAAAAAAAATGAGAGAGTCTTTTAATTACTCTCTTTTATTAATCTAATTACAATAAGACAAAGTTTATCATATATTTCATTTTTAAATATCCTGGATAAGACAAAGTAGCACACATGCAGCATATACCAATTAATTTAAAAGAACATTTGTTAATTTTACTTTTAGCAAATGGTAATTATTTACATGATGGGGTTTTTAATTTACATTTTATTTTTCTCAAACAATTCTAGTGGTCAGATCTGTGGATTCTCATGTTGCCTTTTATTCCAAGAAAAAACTTTTATGTAAGTAAGTTAGTAATGTTTAGGACATGATCTAAGAATAGGAAAAGCAGCTCACACTAGCCTGCTGACCTGAGTGGTAACATTCGAACTCATTTAAGTGAGAAAAGGATTGAGACCTTGCACAGTACAGACATGTGTGGCAGCCAGGCATTTTAGACACCTTCAAAACAATTTAGCATTGGCACTTTCAGATACTTTTGCAGTATTAAATTTTTTGTCTGTATTATATACATTGGTTGCAGCCCTTGTAAATGTATTTCTTTTATTTAAGCTGTCTAGATAACTGTCTCACTGTGTTTCCAGTATTTCTAACACTTTGTGCTAATTAGATCTTGTAATGCACATACTGATGTACTGTTATTTACTTTAACATAACTGGCAAATTTTTCAGTATGATTACTTAAGGGATAATCATTCAATCATTAAAAATGTAATTTTTACACTGTCAGCAATTTTTTTTAGACAAGGAAGAGATTATTCTCATTTTTTTATTTTTCTATTTTGATTTTAATTTGAGTTTAACACAATTGCTGTCAATACCATTGTCAGATTGTGTCACTTTATAAAACGTTGGTACATGCTGGACTGATGTTTTCAAGGGGCATTTATTGACTCATCAGTAAAGTAACAAAAATAAATAGAGGACACTTCTGGTATTATCTATCCAGCTACAGATCACAGTCAATAAATCAGTTTTGAAAGTGAATACAAATCACTCTAAATTTGTTGGTCTAAATATTAAAATGCCAGCACATGCCTCCTTCATCATATGAGTCTTGAACATACAGTATGATCTGCTTGATTCAGCAAGAAGAGTATATAAATGTACAGTATTACATACTCCCAGAAAATACAAAACAAAGTGCATTTTAATTTGATATATTTTTGCATATGAACACTGTACACTGTGTCTGAGTATTTAAATGTCCTTCGTGCAGCTTAAAAGTAACTGCCCTTATGCATCCTACCAGCTGGTGTAGAATTTATGAATACGACCTGCAGAAAGCCTGTGGAAATGTCTCTAAGAGTGAACATTTAGAATCCGCAAATGTTCTAATTGGTCATTTCATGGGAGTATGTAGTCAGTGTAATTAGACATTATTTATATTAGCAGTGTATTGGGCAACATGAAATGACTAGGTGATCCTTTCTGGCCTAATGTTATTAACTAAACAAAGTAAGTTAGACTCCTTATCACTGTTACATTGGATTAAAAATGACTGGAACTAATACACATGCAGTTGACAAAATAACTAGCCTTTTTAGTTCCAATTAGTCCTCAATTAAATTGTATCAGCAGTGGTGTCAGACTTACAGCTACTCTAAATTGTCTGAATCTCTCTGATTATTTTCGTTCTCTGTCATGCCAGTAAGAAAGTTTCAGACATGAAGGTGTTAACAGCTCCTTTGAAATTACTCCTATTTAAGAAGAAAAATCATATTACTTTCTTAATCTTTCTAATTCTATTCTTGTAAGATGATCTTGGATTTGTTCCTTTAGCACAGAATCTTTAGTGCAGTCCTGATTTCTGTATTAATGAATTGAGAAGATGACATCAGGCTCTCAGGTAAGTGCTATAAACTCAGTCACAGGATTTTTATAGTAAGATATCATGTGTAAAAAATCCTTTCTTGCATCAATGTTTCTTTGAAAAGTAACAGTTGGATGTTATGTAGGTAGCGCACAAAAGAGCGTGTAGTAGTTTGTAATTTACCTTTTGATCATCACAAGAAAAATTTCTACTGGGAAATGAAAGCCAAACATAATTCACTAAAATTACACTGAATGCCCTCTAATCAATACAGATAAATATAGAGTTTGTTGTTAAATCGATCCTCTCCTTTATAGAGATATACTGTCTTGATTGTTTTAGGGATAATTATTTCACAGGGAATTTTTACAATGATTAGTAGAAATGAGACAACAGTAAACTTGACTCGGAGCCATTGAATTACTGTGCTGCAGAGTGCATTTGTCTCTTCTAGTTTGAAGCTTAGTGATATCAATACAGATTTATATCATTTCATGTGAAGATGTTTTCCTGAGAGAAATGAAGTGAAGCTGATTTCATTTCAGAAATGAACAACGTCTGTGTTTGTTTTCCTTTTGTAAAATTGTCAGCTCTTGCCAATATAAATACTCACTGATGCAGACTTTCCCTTCCTGCTTTTATCACTTACGCTGATTCCTTGACATACATAATATTGAAAAAGTCCAGATAAAATTAGGAGAAATAAAAAAAATGTTTAGACTAGAAAGACATGGTTGAACTAAAGGATTACTTAAACTGGTGTTACTGAAGTATTTCTACACATATGAAAATGCAATTTAAATATCAAAGACATTAAAAGTCTGAAGTTTTCTGCTTCAGTTTCCATTTGTAGATGAAGATCTTTGTAAGTTTGCATGATTTTAACAGCTCATATACCATAAGTCAATACAGCATTTAAAAACATAAATAAAAAGGGAAAAGAAGAGACAGAGACAGGGATGAATTTCTATAGATGAAAGAGATGTCGTTGTTTGCACTACCCTATAGAAGCAAATTCGAATTGCAACACATTACTCATTTTGGTTAACATAAGAAAATACATATTGTACATATGAATTAATCAAGGATAGTGGACAGAAACTTGAACTTTTGCATCCTGTATTCAGTCATATAAACTTTTCATTAGTAAGGATATGGTGAATTATGTAGTTCAGAGAATATCCTGACTAGAGTGTCTTTTAATGCAAGTAGTTTAATTGGCAATAGTTACAAATCTGTGCAAAATGAAACAATTCTCTACTGAATAGCATAATAAAAAAGTGTTTGTTTTTCCCTCTGAAATTATCATTAAAGCTTAATGTCTAATGCAAGGAATTCCTTTCATTTAACATCAATTTTTGTAGTATGTGCTTTTAAACGAGCATTTAATATTCATTCTAACACCTTTTCAAGGAACAAGGAAATAAAGTTTTTACTTTTTATAAAAGGAAAGCATATTCTGTAATTGCTTATTAGCTGACTGTTATAAAAGTGAAAATCTAGTTTAAATGATCATTTCAGAAATGTATAATTTACTGCACTTGGTATTGTTTGTAGCTTTCACTAGAAAATTGTACAAATACACTCAAAAAGCTGTTCTGAGAAACAGGAAAGAATTATTTATTGATATATGCTAAATCCTACATTCTTAAAATAGGAAACTGTCTGTCTTGTATTAGGTATCTGATGCTTGCTTGTATTCTTAAATAGTGTCTTTTAACTATACATAAAACTGTTCTTATTTTTGGTAGTTAACATGTACATTTTGTTTATCTTACTCTGCAGAATAAGACATTTCTCATAGCGATGATTCAACTTTAATTAATCTAGGCTTAATTTAGCCTATATATATACTTTATTTTAAGTTGCTGCACTGATTTGTCATGTCGGTCATCTAAACTTGCTCAAGGTTAAGATTATGTGAACTAAATGGCCAAAATCACTGACCTCTGCTGTCGCCAAGAGGAGCGACACTGACAAAGGTCACAGGAGCAAAAACCGTGATGTTATTCCCCTCACCCTGTTAGTCCTGAGCAGCCTTCCTGGCTGTGGAATGGCTATGTATGGTACTGTTGTAATTCTGGAATTTATGAAATGTACTTCCATGTTTGATGTACTACATTTGACCTAGCAGTGTGTACAATAGAAGACTACAATGTAAATTCTCCCTTAATTGCTATGACATACATATCAATGAAATTAAAATATATGCAGTTTAGTTTAGAAGCTGAATCTCTCTGAGAGAGCAAAAGACACATTTGTAATAGGGTTGTGGGTATGGTAAAGCAAAGCTGTGCCTGGTCAGTACGCAAATGTTATAAATAGGCATATTGCATCCATAAATCATTTCTTTTGGTAGGACGACATTTTATGAAATTTCACTCTACAAATTCCCTTAGAATTATTTGTGGAGATCCACATGTCAGTGGTTACTTTTTCTCCTGGAAAAGTGATAAGGCCAGAAGATACGCTTTGAGGTCACAGGCCGCGAGTAACCCTATACATATTAACAAATCTGCCATATATCAGTGTTCCAAGATTGCAGCAGTCTCTGGAACACTAAACCTTCTGTCATTTGTGTCCCTACTGGGTTTGATTCTGCCGAGGTTTAGTGGAATTATAAACACAGATGGAAATATGCAGAATATATTTCTTGTTTGAAGTGATTATAATGTGATGTTTCTGCACTGCAGCATTCATAATAAAGCGAACGTGGTGTTTCGGAGCAATATGACATCTCAAGTAATCTTCTTAACAAGTAAGTAGTGTTAGACAAAACATCCACTGTTTTACCTGCTTTACTTAAAGACACAGAACAAATAGACTTATCCCTACAAACTTTTAAAAATCTACAACAGACAATACCTTAAAGTTTTCAGATCCTCATAGTTTTCAGACATAGTTTTGTCAAATGAAATGATCTAACATTTGTTAAGTTCTTCAAAAATAAAACAATAACATCTCAAGTAAGTAGCTGCAGTTTTTAATCTATTGATCATTTTGAGCACCAAAGAAGATGACTGACAGTGAGCAACATTTACCTGACACCCTTGAACATTTCACAGAGACAAGTTGATATGAGTTTGTATAAATACTAATATTAAGCAGAATTAGCTTTGGAAAAAATAAAGAAATTGTACTGAGGTGAAAATTGTCACTGTCAGGAGAAATGAAGTTATATCAGAGAACAAGTGACATACAATTTTCTCTAGAGTGTTTTTAATAAAAATAGCTTTTCTTTGAATATTTTGAAGTCAAACATGAGAGGCAATCTGTGCGTTTGTCAGAGTTTGAGAGTGTGAAAAATTGCTGCCTTAAATCATTTAAGCTGAAAATTTTCTGAGATAATTTCACATTGACTTACCGTGCAAGCCCTTCAGGCATTCCCAGCTCAGAGCAGAAGTTTTCAAGGTAAAAAACATAGAGCGAGAACATGGTAGAAGCTGGGACAAGGATCAGCAGCAACTCCAGGCGTTCAGGCAGATCTGACTTTGATTAATTAGAGAGCTACTTTTCCATTTCCACATGTACTGCCTGATGGAAAGGTAGGGTGGACTGGGATACACAAACTTGGAGTTGACTCTGTTAGATATCAGCAGGTTTTGACATCCTCTGCAAAGCTTGCAAGATAGCTGCTTGGGAAGAGTAAATTGCTGGAGCACACTTTTAATTTATTCATTCTCCTAACGCAGAGAAATTGTCTGAACTGAAATAGATTTGATTTTCAGCTGTGAATAATCCAGCTACTGTAAATGTTTATGCCATGTGAATATGCAGCTACAGGATTGCATAATGAATGCCCTGTTATTTGACTGTTTTGTCTTTTATAGGAGTTTGTTAAGGAAGTACTTGATTTACAATGCATGAGGCATTAAATATCTTCCATCCCGATATAATATCAGAGTACAGAAGAAGTTAAGCCAATTCTTAAAATGCTTTATAAATGCATTTTTAAAACACATAAACAATGCCCCCCCACATCTCCCAGCCCCCAAAATCCCAAACATGACTGATTATCTTGCCAGGAGATTTATTTTTAAATATAACTTTTATAAAATATTAAAATACTAATTCATGAAAAAAATAAATCCATAGTTCTAACAAATAGACACACAGTTTAATAAAGTTAGGAGGGCTTAAAGGTTATTTCAAATGGCATTGGTTACATTGGCTGGCTATGCAGCTCTAGGTTATTTAACAATATT
>NW_009942192.1:50570-86846 GCF_000696875.1 Nestor notabilis | reverse complement strand
TAACTAATATTCACAGGATCAGTTCAGAACACGCACACAGCTCACTTTGAACCTGAACTTCCTCCTTAAAACTTTCTTCTTATAGCACTTAAGAGTTTTACACCAGTGGAAACTGCTGCCTCATTCTGTGTGGGGCTGACAGCCAGCCGGGAGGTCTGCAGCACAAGCAGCTCTCTGTGATGTTAATTGACAGCGATCGTTATCAGCCCCACACAGGATCAGGCATTAAGAGAATAACACTTCGTGGATTACAGCTTTTTTCACCACTTCACTGAAATGATGTGTGTTTTTTTAATATTCTATATACTGGATTTATTATTATTATAAACAGCTATTGATATATCGACCTGCACAGCTTGTTATTACAGAAAGAAAATGTTGTCATACAGGAAATTTGCTTCCTGAGAATTTTGTTTTCATGCTTTACTTTCATTGCAGTTTGGTGTTGACTCAATCCAAATTGGCCTCTGTGGCTACCGACCATGTTTTTGAAGCTGTTCTTAGTTCTGAAGGAAAATTTCTGTCTTGATATCATCTATGTAATGATTATCCAGGTATTATGTGACTACCAGCCCTTGCTGTTAACTTCATGGAAATGATACAAAAAGAAAAAAGAGGAGTTCTGCTCACTGACTCCCCCTGACACACTCTTAATATAGGGCCTTAATTTTGTTCCACAGATCAGCTGGGAAATACAAATGTCTTGAGGTAGAACTAACACAACTGTCTTTCTTATTTGTGTTCAAAGATCCACAGCTGCTGGTCAAGATAAATGTCATACTACTTGTCCCGTATAACCTGAAAGCAAGTATGGAAACGTGGACTCTTCAAAAGACACTTGCTCAATAGTTTAATGTAAGATATGGTGAGGGTTGCTATTCCAGATCCTGGTGCAGAGTAACATCAATGAGCTTACGCTGGAAAAGATCAGGATGAGGATCTGCAGAGTTGTCCTCCCTGTGACACAACATCCACAGATCCTTTCAAAAAAGAAAGCTGAGAATTTTGAGCGACAGAAGGTAGCAGTTCTCAAAATGACTGTTTTCTTTGATAGAGGTCTTTTGTCACAACTTAATGTCGTTGTCAATCTATATCATGTTCCAAGGTTTAAATGTCACAAAACTATTCTCTCTGATGGTTTGAACCCAAGAGTCCAAAGTCAAAGGTGATATGTAAGACAATGATTATGTTGATTAGTCATGCATATCGATATGAATTCTTTTGTAGATTGATTTAGAGTGTCCTGAACATTCACTGCATACTTACCAATATGTAACTAGCTAGATGAAAGTGTGTGTTCAAGTGAAGAGTGATCATCTTTTGACTTATACACCATCTGAAGCCCTCTGTTTTGGTTTTATTCCTAAATTCAAGTGTTTTGGTTCCATGATGCCCTTAGGCTGACATAACCTTCCTTAAACCATTAGAGTCAGTGGAGAGGCATACTGGAGAGAGGGAAGAGGAAAGTTAGTCATTGTAGATATAAATTCATTAGAAGGGATGCATCATGCGCATATTGAGGCACCTACAGAAAGATATACATTATATTTATTTCAATTATTTGCCTGAATTTAGACTTTAATGTCAAATATATAGATGAATGGCATGATATATGTTTCATTTTTTATTTAGCTTTTATATAAGCAGTGAGGATCCAAACGGTCACAGTTGTGTTCCAGTCCAAATGGACTCTGGTGGACAGTGTGGTTCCTGAGAAATACCTTAGAAATAATTCTTCCCACTGAAGTATCAGAAGTAGATCTAAGCCATAGTTCATTATTGTCCAACATCAGTGTATTTTAGATAGCAGTGCAGAAAACTCATGAAGAATCCAATGAAAATTCATAGTGAAAGGAACTTGGTACTCACCAGGAGTTTAAAGTTATGTAATTTCTGTTTGTTTCAAGCCTTATCAATGGATGCATGAAATGTAGAGTTGCCTTTAAAGGTGTTGAAGTTGAGGACAATACCAAAGCATGTGTTTGTTATGATTCATAGGTGGGAATTCAACATAAATGTGAAGGATGATTTGCCGAGGAAGACAGACAGACAGACCTACTCTTAATGTGCTTGGCCAAGGTACTGGGAGAGATCTTTGTTGGATTGACAAAAGGAACACAGCAGTAGACATTGGAATTAGAAATCTTGTTGCATGGGGGGATCTGTGAAACGGTGCAGTATCTCCCCATACCTTAAAAAAAAAAAAGAGAGAACTTTATGCAGATATCAATACTTTTCTTCCTTATTTCTGTATTTTATGTCCTGTCAACAGAGAAGTTGACTAGTTAATTCTGAATGAGGGAAAAGCTACTGAAGACCCTCTACATAAGCTCTTAGAGGCATAAATATTATTTATAGCACTTCATTCTCATTTAACTGAGGGAAGTAAGTGCTAATAAATGCCCAAAATAAAGAGATTAGAAATGTGATTTAGCACAGTCAGGGATGATGGTTATTCATCAGAAATACCCTATTCATTCTTTTTCTTATTTATTTTTCTTCATTTTTCATTGACATAGTTGCCTAAGAGACTGTTTTGATATTGATAGTTCAGGGAGAAACAAATGCATACACTAAGGACTTGGATGAGTTTCTGCTATCTGAATTTGCTAGAGATTACACTAAATAGCACGGTAGCTCAGGACAAGCTGATCGCATTTCACAGCCTATTTCCCTATACTCCCTAAATGCTGATTTACCAAGAATGAAATGCATGTACACATACACTGGAGCGTATGTTAAAGCTGTGCTAAACATTTTCCATGTAACTTCCAGCTGGCAACATTTTGCCAGAAAGCCTGGTACTTAGAAATGTTAAATAAATAAAACAAACAGAAACTTGTGTTGTAATAAGGAGACAATGGAACAGCTGCAGGGCATGGAGTAAATTCAGCTTGACTTGTTGTGGACACAGTGGCTGGATTTTACCCAAGAGATATTAACAACATTCAGATTCCTAAGGGGAAGACTGTGGAGTGGGAAGAAGGGATCTCATTGGGAGGTCTTTTAGCACATTTGGAAAAATAAACACAGAAATGACGAAAAATAATATTTAATCAGCAAAACCAGCATACACCGTCCTCCTGCAGCTGCTGAAAAAACGTGAACTTGTCTTGGGAAGAGAAAATAATGAACAAAGCTTTGTTTTGTTTTGTTTTGTTTTGTTTTTTGAGGGGGAATAAGAAGAAGATGGAAGGAGGCTGGAGCTTGCGAAGGCAAACTGTGTGACAACAACAGCCACCAAGTGAAGGAAGAAGAAACAGTGAAGGTAAGGAAAGCAAGAGCAGAGAGGGTGTATCAAGTGTGCTTCTAAAGAAAAGAAAACACCTCCAATCTTCTTTAATTGTATTTGTAAAGGCAAAGTAACACATAGCACAAATGCTTCTGTCATGAAAACATTTTCAGTTCAAGCAAAATTTGAGAGCAGTTCCTTAGCACAGGTAGTGGTGACTACAAGTGCAATAACAAAAGCTACTGTAGGTGGAACATTTATGTCTGTTTTTCTTTACCATGTGTGGGCTGTCTTCTGCTTATAGTAGCGTACATTGATTGTTCTTTGCTGAACATGTTATAGCAATAGCCCACTGAGACTTGTTTTATTGGTGTCCTCTTATTATCAAAGGCCGAATCCTAGGTTTGTTTCTCATACAAGGTAGTTCTATATATTAACGATGAACACCCTGATATATATATTTGTGCACCCATGTTTGGAAATGACCTTAGAATTGTGTAAATACCAGAGGCAGTGGTGAAACTGGAAACTAGGGATCCATTTTACAAAGAGTATACACTGTATATGTGTATATACAGTGGGTAGATCAGGTTCCTGTATGTTGATTTCCTGTTACCCAGCTGGTAGTCAGAACTCTCTGAGTCAGAAACTGTAGTAGTTTAAGGAAAGTAAAATGAGGTCACATTAATCTGTACTCTCTTATGTTTTCACTCAAATGCAAGAAGGAGGCTAAGCAAGAATTTCTGACATAACCGTCACTCTGACTTTGGCTTGACTGGGTTTCATGATCAAATGACTTCACTTGCTTGGTATGCGCTCCTTTGCCTCTTACTTCCTTGATATCCTAGTTTATACACGTGCACACGCTGACTTCCTCCAGGACACCACAACCTGTCCTGATAATTGCACTGCTAAAGCTACCCGCTGTGTTAAAGGTCAGCAGAAAGGCCTTAGCGGTGAAGTGGCACTTGCCTATCAAAATGCAAAATACTGGGGTGAAAGAAGTAAAACTCAACTATTATACATTACAAAACTAGAGACATTCAAAGTCAAGTATATCATTCTCATGTTCCAATACCCAGAGAAGAATGTCACAGCATGACTCCATCCTTGTGATGGAAAGTGAAAGAAGAATGAAAAATAATGCAAAGTTATCTCCTTTTTGTTAAAATCTATTGTAATCTTGTGTTCTTCCTCTGTTATTGCACTAAAATAAAGACATTTTAATCCCAGAGTACAATTGAGAGGAGCCCTGATCTAATAATTGCAAAACCTCCTGATCCGATATTTTAGAACTCCGAGTACTTGTCACTTATGAATATTCATACAGACCACTAAAAGAATTATATTGTGTCTGCAGTTACAGGCAGGAAAAGAATGTGGTTAATTCTAAGGAGACAGCAGTATTTTATAGAACACTTGTGAAATATTAAGGACATCCACAACAAAATTCTTGTAGGAAAATGGTTTAAGAGAGATATATAGAACAGTGATAACACCATCATGGAACACACCTTTTAGAGATAAAAAAATTACAGGAATTCATCTCCAGTCTTAGAAAAACTGTAATTCTTCAATAATGATAATGGTTTTGTTTCTATTACATGCAGGAGTATACATGCTGGTCTGGTAAGGCATTGAACAAAAAAGGTTAACACAAACTTTGCAAAAGAAACTAGGAAACCAAGCTAAACACAAATTTTATCTTAATGGATGTTTTTATCAGAAGAAAGAATTTATCTCCTGAAAGCCTACTCTAAGGTTTACAAATAAGGATAGTTAAAAATGTGAAATATTTTATACTTGTATGTGTCCCTTCCTTTATTACAATTAAGTAAACTACAGAACAACTTGATGGTAAAATACTAAATGTATAAAAAGTTTATTTTCCAGTGCTTTCTGACAAGTCAGCACATACCTATAAAAAGGCCTACTCTCAGCCTAGCAGTGGTAGGTGTACTAACCCAAGCAGATACTTAGCAAATTTGTTGGTTTGGAAGACTGACTTTCATCTGAAGTGGAAGACTTCTTTCATCTACAGTATTCCCTGAAGAAATGAAAGTGGCTTTTTATGAGTTCTTCTGTTAAACATCTTAAAAATAGAGATAAATTAGAGTTGAGACCTCTAAAACCAGAAGTTAATGGTAACTTACCTGCTACATTGCTGCTTCTGAAAGGAAGAAAGCAGTGGCTCTCTTTCACTTCTCTTCCCACTTTTCCCTCCTCTCCCTCCACACCCCCTACCTAGCAAGACAGTTGTCCCTCCCTTGAAGCAGCTCTGATGAAAATCACTCAGTTGATCTAACTACTTTGCTTCCACCACTTTAAGGAATTAGTTGCTTATGATGAAGTCTGGCAGGCTCCATAGCCAGCAGAATTTTGTAAAGCCCAGAACTTTGCAGTTGCTGGTAGGAGACAGGAGCTTTGTTTTCTGGTAACGCATAGATGTTAACTCAGCTCTCTGCATCTCATGGGACTGTATTCTAAGACTGGAGCTCTTTTTCATAATTGATGGGGTTTTATTCAGACATGAAGAGTCAGATTTAATAACAAAAATACTTATTGTTGTGTTGGTTGTGTGTGCTGGGAGAAACCACACCAAATTGTCAGAACAATAGTTCCTTTCTAAAACCCTTTATGAAAACTGATCTTTTATGAAAAATATGCAATGACCTCAAATCAAAATAACCATTTACAACTCTCCTCTCACCAAAATAAGAAAGGAAAAATAAGTGTTTTATGTGACTCACAACTTCCCTTTTGTTTCAGGTGTTTTCACATGTAGAGCAAGTGAAGAAAACTAGATTATCAGTGCTTCATCTCTGACCCCTGCCCAGGGACTCTGGAGGCACTACACCTGTCCCTCCTCTACATACCTTTGCTTGCAGTCTGTGAAGCAGAGTGGCTGGAGCACACTCAGGCTCTTTGTTTGACAGTGTTCTACTTAGTATGCATAATACTCTCTTCTTTTACTGACTAAATGAAATCAGACTCCATCATGTCACCAATTCAGGCTAGTTCTATTCAGTTGATACAATCTCTCTAAAAGGTAGCTAGACCATCAGAAGATGTAGATTTTTGCCTGCTCAGATAAGCCTACAGTCTGAATTGCTGAGTTTTCTAGACTTCTGCAGATGGAGGATGCAACTTATCTTCCTCTCAGGTAAACATCTTGAAAATTATTTAAAATATGCTATAGAGATAAAATATAGCTGCAAAGGAAGAAATGTTATAAACTTGATGGTTAATCAAGACAGTCCAAGTGTCTTGGAAGAAACTCTTAGGAATTTTGTGGGTGAGCTGAAGTATGAGAAGAAGTATTTCTGGCTGTCTCACTGAGAGTAACCGTTTCCATTTCTGAAATGATGTATGTAGACCTTTACCTGTGTTTTCAGTCCCTGCAACTTATTATACTTGATAGTTTATTCAATTTCAGCATGTTTTCCATCTTCTGCCTGGATCTCATTCCAACAGAACAGCTTCAATTTAAGGAATTTTATTTCCATCCTTCACTAGAAGATCTGTAATTGCCAAAGGAATGGTTCTGATTATTTGCCCTGAGTTTTCCTAAAAGTATCCATGCTGAGGTTGTTTTCATGCTGGTGCTTGACAGATCCCATCCCCCAGACTCCACTTTCCCTGGGACGCTAGGCTTGATGTTGCCCACTTGGAGTACTCTGTACAGTTCTGGTGTCCCCAACAAAAGAAGGACATGGAGCTGTGAGAGCAACTCCAGAGGAGGGCCTTGAGGATGATAAGGGGGCTGGAGCATCTCCCTTATGAAAACAGGCTGAGAAAGTTGGGGCTGTTCAGCCTGGAGAAGAGAAGGCTGCGTGGAGACCTCATAGCAGCCTTCCAATATCTGCAGGAGGCCTACAAGGATGCTGGAGAGGAACTCTTCATTAGGGACCGTAGTGATAGGAAAAGGGGTAATGGATTCAAACAGGAGAAGTTTAGGTTAGATATAAGGAAGAAGTTCTTTACTGTGAGGATGGTGAGGCACTGGAACAGGTTGCCCGAAAGAGTGCTAAATGCTCCATCCCTGGCAGTATTCAAGGCTAGGTGGAACAGAGCCTTGGGCAACATGGTCTAGTGTGTGGCATCCTTGCCCTTGGCAGGGGGGGTTGAAACTAGGTGATCTTAAGTTCCTTTCTAACCTTGACTATTCTATGATTCTGCGATTCTATGTTCAAAGAGAGCAAAATTTGCCTTTTGGGAGCCTAGAAATACTTTGTCAAACAAGTGTGTCTTCATGCACCAGGAGCTGAGAATCGTATCCCATCTTGAGTTAAACCCATGAAAACTCATTAAAATCAATGGAAATGCACAGGGAGAAGTGAATAAGTCACATTAAGCTCAGAAATGTTGAGCTCTCATCTGTTGGCTTAATAATCTATTGATAGAGTCATCCTGTGTTCCAAAGCATGCCAACACTTCCTATAACATGTTGTGATTGTGCTGCGCTTTCAGAAAAGGTGGGTCATGTGTTTAAAAATGACATTTGCTTTACCATTCTGCCTAAATTGTGGATAATGTTTTAATAAATGGTATTTTTAAAAAGAAATATATTATTTGATAAAATTATTACTCAAACTGAATTCCATCAAATTGTCACAGTTGTTATGTGCTTAAAAAGCTTCTGCTCCTCTATTATTAAGTGGTAAAAGATTATAATTTGATAAAAATGGATACTAAAACGACTGATTTTAAAAAGTATGTTTCAATAAAATTCAGCATAAAAATTCAAAGAAAAATGTAAAAAAAGGATTTTCTTTATTAGTTTAAATCTACACATTTAAAAATATTTCAGCGAACAAATGAATGTTGTAATAGAAGGTACATCACATGTACTACGTACTCCTCAGTTTCCAGCACTCTCTCGTTCACTTATAAGATGATTCATCATTCTGTACTTATACACTATATACTTCTTTACTACAACAGGTATGGCATTTACACTGTAAATGGTTATGTAAGTGCAAAGGAGGTTGTGGTAGTGGAAGTTAAGGCTTAGTACTTTGCAAACTCTCCTAGTCATGAGCATGAGTTTTGGGAGCATATAGCTCCATCCCTTAAAAATCCTTTTTTGCAGTCATGTTGCATAACTGTGCTTTTCTAGCACAGCTAGTAAATATATTGCAGCTGATTTTTCCTTGACACAAATATGAATATAATGACCACTCTTTTTTTTAACTCATAGCAAGATGATAATGAAAACTGCAAGAAGTTATTTTATTCTTGTTCAGTTTAAAATAAAATCAAACAATAAGCAACTAGTGATCAGGCATTCAAAAGAGAATGGTTTGAAAATTGGAGAATAAAAAGCTTTGAAGGACACAAACTTATAATGAAAGAAAAGTTTGCTTACTTATTAAATCAACAATGTTGTCAATTGAATAGGAAATAGAAATAAACCGAAGTAAACCACAGAAAGGAAGAAATTAAAAGAACAGCCTAGGAATAACCCAGAGAACATTAGAGATAGTAATGATTTCTTAATTACTTGGTAAAATAACAGAAACCAAGAGTAAACCTATAAAAAGTAGACCCTGCATATTTGGATTTGTTCCTGGTATGGTAAGATGACTTCTATTAAATAAACAAACAAAAAAACCCCAAACCACAAAAGAAGACAGTGGGCATTGGTTTCATCCTGAGATGGGTCTGATCCTTGTGCCAGGTGTCATTCAGAACAGAATTAATGACTCACAGGATCCATTTGAGTTTTCACTTGGCATTTGATGTTTGTGCAGGAAGTTGTGTGAGTGCTTCAATATGCTAATTACAGTGGCACCTTGAATAAGAAGGATCCTGCTGCAAAATGAGATGTTAGGAGTAACTGATTAGGGGAGTGAGTTACTGTAGCTTGGACTGCTGCATCATCACTACAATACTAGCTCCAGAACTATCATCACAGAAACATAACACACTTCTTTCTTCACCCAGTTCCCCTCGATAGTCATCATCTACACAGAAATTCACCGTCTTTAGCCTTTAGAGCAACTTAAAGGCTAAAGGTGAAGTTCTAACCTTAAAAGTGGTATCTGGTCTTTTTCGTAAGGACTTTACTGTAAAGGATTTCTTGCTTATTAATACAAACACAAGCCTGGTTTTACAGTAGTATTTATGACTTCTTTGTATCAAGGCTCTCTAAACTTTGCCTGTAATATACTCTGTCACAGTTTCACATAAAATCGTCTACCAGAAGGGATTGACATTAGTTATGAGAGAGAGTAGTGGCAGCTCTTTAGACATATAACTACTGTGCCATTTTGATGTAATTCAGTTTAAATTTCAAACATTTCTATTTAACATAATCAAGTGGTATGAAATCTTCTTTTAAAATGGCAAGTATACAGTACTAGCTCAATTGGCACTTAGCAACGGTCCTTTTACAATATGCACAATAGCTTCCAGCAGGGAGTTTTTTAAGGACCATCCTTTGAGAGCACAAACTCACACACGTACAATCAGGAGACATCAAGGTTCTATCTCCAGCTCCCCTTGAGATGTTATTTAGCTAATGCACAAATGTTACAGCTAAGCTGTTAGCCTGAAAAATAGAACAAGCAGTTTTGTGCAGGAACACATCTTTTCTTTTTTCATTCCAGGATATCTTCATATTATAATTTCACACAAAGTAACACCTAGAAAGGTATAGTATTCGATTTCTACTCAATAGGTGGATTTCAACATTTAAATGCAGTGCTGTAGTCAAGTGCCCCTCCTTGAGTATTGTATTATATAGTGGTAAAGCACCACTGAGTGGGTATATAGCTGCAGTCATTACTGGATTTCCTCTAGTTAAAGTATTGCTGGAAAGATATAGCTCTATCACAGTCTGCCATCACCAGTAAATACTGCTCTGAGCATAGCTGTTTTATATCCAATGAAAAGATCTGGCCCTGCAGCTAGCTTTCCTCGAGAGAATCAAATCCTGGCAAACAAGACCCTTGTCTCAAGTGCAAACCTCCCATACTTATTGGTTGTCTTCCAAAAACTGTGCTGAACCATATAATAAGTTCAAATTTCATTAAGCCCGGGAGCAGAGGGAGTTTCTAGCATGCTACTAAAATCATGGCATAATGTTCTGAACCGGATGATTGCATTACAATCTCATTCCAGTTGGGATCTTCTTTTCCTGATAGAAGGCTTTTAAATCTGAAGTAGGAAAGTAAGAAGGGCTCCAACAATGAAGTCTGCAGCAGTGTTACTTAGGCGTTACTTAGACATCATGCAGATGGAAAGTGGTGATGACACTGATATTATTGTAGTAATGTTGTCTTGTGTGTAAGGCTTCAGTACTGGCTTTAATTCTGTTCATATGGAAAGCTGCAACAGCAACATGGTAACACCATGGTGACAGCCCAAAAGACTACCTCTGCCTGGTGATAAATACATAACTTTTTTAACTAATAAGAAAAATGACCTTTTAGTAAGAAGCCTTGATGACATACTGATGGGCAGATTGTTCAACCTATTTTCTTCCAGTCAAACATTTTTAATGTAAACACCTCAGAGTAAAATACAGTAGAATAAAGAGAAAATGGGCATATAGTTTTAGACAGCATGAAAAAAGTTAAGATGAGAATATGCTGTATACTTGGAACAATGAACTAGCAGTATAATGGACTCTGAAAGGTACTCTTCACTAGTGCCTAACTGTGAAATCCATGGAAAAGCCTGGAAATCCATAAAATCAGGAATAAATTCCGGTTTACTTTTTAATATTTTTTTAAATCATAAAATAATGTAGATACGAATTAATGAAAAGAACTTGTGAAATCATGTTGGATTTTTACTGTTTCATTCGAGAGGGGAAAAGAGATTTTTTCTGTCAAAACATTTTCTTAGATATGTTCTAACTATAGTGTTTTGATTTGTTCATTTTGAAATGACATTTCAGACTTCAATATACTTTTGTTTAATAAAGCAAACTTGAAAAATTCTGTAACCAAAACTGAATATTTGATGGTTTAGATTGATTATGTTTAAAGACCTGCAAAAGCCATTGAAACTTACACTGTTTCAGTTTTTCACCAAACTAATGTATTTTCTCTAAATTTTTTGTTCAGACAGTGAATAAAAGAATCAGTGATGCACACATCTCTGACTATAAAATACAATTATAGGTTTCAGTTGAATTGGGATCCCATCCTTGATCTGATCTGTCAAAAATGCCTGTGTTCTAAATCCTCATGATTTAGCTGCAGAATAACATAGCAGAAGACTTTTAGTTGTTTAATTCTACTGGCAAGCTACCACAGTCTAGGGATTGGTGATCATCTAAAATATTTCAGGTTGGCCTATTCTGACTATGCAGGCACAGGAATAGCTGATGTTAGAGACAATTTTTTGTACAGCCATCCTGAAGCCCATGGCAAAACTTTCAGTTCTTGACTTCCAGACTCTGATTTGAAGTATAGTGCTGGAACATGAACCCAACGCGTTTGGTCCCCAGAATCAAATGGTTTATACAGGTTTTTTATTTAAAAGATTGATGATAAGAGTGTACAGTAACTCATGAGAAATTCTGCTGTTTGATAGCCGCTCGCTGGCACACCAGTTTGGGAGTGGCTGTCTCTTCCCACAGATGTCACCTGTATAGGCCCAGCTTAAAAAGCACCACATTATGGTACAAGAGTAGATCACTTCTAAACTTCTGTTAAGTGTTTTCTTTCAACCACTCTGGTTGCCTAGATAAAATGTAGCTGGTAAAGCCTGCTGGAGAATTCACTTGCCCCAGGACCTAGTATTTTATTTTTACTTTTTGTCTTTGGGGTGTTTTAAAGTACCTTTTTTTGCTTCCAAATCCAAAGTGCAGCAGTCCACAAAAATTGGTGAAAAGTAGCAGACTTTCTTTTTTTTTTTTTCTTTTTAACAGAATAATTTTATAATTACAGCCAGTTAAAAAAATCCACCCTCTATAACCAGTTCCAAATTAATTCTTGGCCATTCTACAGCTAGAAAAGGCCTAACGAATCTTAAACTATTAAAAAAATCATCTGGGCAGACAAACATGTCTGCCAAGTTTTAGGTGGATAGGATCCAGAGTGGTTGAGATATTAAATACAAAAACTCAGTTCTTACAGTTGAAATGCCAAACTACAACATCAGGACCTTGATGTTATAACTTTTAAGAGAGCTAAGTGGTGTAATACTGTACATAATTATTTCACTCATGACCAAAAAGGCCTATTACTCATAAGAAGAGCTTTAAGTAAGTTATAAGGGCTATTTCTTCAGAAACTTATGCCAATCATTTGACCAAAAAGGATTGGGCTTTGCAGTTAAATGTCACTGTTTTTCAGACTTGCTGCCTAGTGTAAATCAACAGATTTTGAAAGTCTATTGGTTATGGCCTCAAGAGGTACTACATAACTTATATTTATTTACATTAAATCCATTAGGGCAATGAAGGCTAAATAAAACTTATCTCACTCTATCTCTTTTTTTTCTTTATTTCAGTCTTTATCTTGGTTATATGTAGTGCAGTACAGTACCTGGCAGAGTACCAAGGGCTAAAACTCAGCTTTCTCTGATGTTGGTGTACTAACAGCTTAAAGGGCAGTTTTCCTGCCAATTTAAACTTTTACTTTTTAATGAAGAATTTAAACCAGAGAAGTTAAGCATTCCTTGGGTTTGCTCTTTAGTCGGAAGTAAGTTTGAATTGGCACTATGATTGCTAAAGCTCTTCTTTAAAATCTTATTGAACCCAAACTAGAAATTCTGTTTAAATCCTTGTAGTCATCTAAGAACATAAAATACCAAAAAAGCAATAAACAAAATAATAAAAAAAATCTAAACAAATATATTTTACAACTTGGATTTCGGAGAAACAAGCTCCCCTTTCATTTCTTATGTATTAATTTAAGTAAAATCATTCAGGCTTAACTTGTAAGAGAAATTGCCCCTTTGAGGGTGACCTCAAACCTCTCTCAAAATATACAGCAACATAAAATATACACAGAACATTTTATTCCTATACCTATGCCATCACAGGAAGATTATTTCCAGTCTCTGAAATAACACTGCAGACTTCTGGGGTTTTCTGTATATTTTATTTTGAGGAGCTCCAGAAGCTTTCGTTAGTTGTAATAGATCTCCATGAGCTGGCTCTCAGAAAGCGAAGAGGACACACAACAGACTCGGGCAACATGTAAAGAAACTTGTCTTCCTTTGCCTCTCCTTTTATACGTACTCTTGAGTTTTCTGCTGATGGATTTGGGCCAAATGGCCAAAATAGTCCATGGGGCAGGACTGTCATGCACAGCTGTGATCTTGCAGTTGCTGTTCCTAGCTGCAGACAAGTGTGTGACTAATTCTGGGGCCTTTACAAAAGCTGTAGTGTTATCTGGCCATAGATCACATACGGTGTTGCCTATTACAAATGAGACAGCCATCTATGTCCTAGCTAGTAAACAGCTTGGTCCAGCTGCAAAAGGAGATACCTGAGGCTGCCCTTATCTTCAGGCATTGGGCTTTGCCATATTCCAGGCAACAACAGGTTCCCAGAGGCTGAACTACCTTGCCTCCAACAGGACTTAGATGTTATGGTGCCTTGAGAATCAGGGCTATTACAGCTTTTCAGAGCTCAAATTCAAACACATGCTTATGTACTTAACTGGCCTTGATGATATTAGTCATACTGTCTATGAACAGGCTTATCTTCAAAGGCATTAAACTTTTATAGCTCTCATTTCTTTCTGTTACAGGTGCTCTGCATTTCAGAGAAGGCATACTTGCTCTACTTTTTGTTCCTCTCCATCAGATGATGAACTGGTGATATGGTGACATTGAAACCATGTCTGCAAAACATTTGGAGATTTTGAGGAACAAGGTTGAAGAAAACTGAGAAATATTACTGCTTTATGTTTACTTTTCCAGAATTTATGATTTTTTTTCAATACCTCTGCTAGTGAAGGTTTAACTATGTTGTCAGTGGTCCCACACACCTTTTTGTGGGAAACCTTGCAGGTCATGAAAATAAAATAAGAGAGCATCACTGGAACTGCAGCATAACTGCATCCACATTTCCATCAGAGCTTAGTCTTCACTGGAGCTATGGCTTATAATTAACAACTATCAGCTGCTGTGATTACCAGATATTTTGAATTAAATCTGTGTTATCAGTTACTTGTGTTGAAATGGCTGTTCAGACAAGTTTTCAGAAACAAAGCATTGTACAGCACAAGGTACAGTTCCTTATGTTTCAAGAAGATGGAGAAGCAATCAAGTTTCATGAGATAGAGTAGAACTGACTTATTTGGACTGAATAGGAGTTTTGACTCCCTAGATGTCATGAGAGTGAATTGCCTGAAGAAGTGCTGGAGAATTTGTCTGAAATTGGTTCTTCAAAGAAACTATTAATAAAGCTTTATGCAGTGTATCTTCTATGAACAGTTAAGAGGTCTTCCTCCTTTCAGGGTCACCATGCTATCAGGAGAACAAAGGGGTGGCCATTTTCAGCGTGCGAATATAGCAACTTTATTTTTCAGGAATGGGCACTAAGCATCATCAGCACCCAAACCATGATGGTGCCTTCACAGAACATGATTCTATATGTAAACCCCTGAGATCTACATGAATATGCAACTGCATACCATCAGATATCAGTTCTATATTGGTTGAAAAGGGACCTTCCTACAAACACATGCAGAAATGTGTTGCTACTCCACAAAGAACCCTTTCTCTGCTTAAGTTCTGCACTGAAATTTCCTGTTACCTGTGGTTGAATTAAACATAAGGCTAGTCATTCAATATGGACTATGAACTCAATACTCAAAACCAAGACAAACAGTACAGGAATGGGATGAAATATTTATTGAAGCATTTTTTGTCAGCCAAAGCCAGGTAATACACATGTTCCAGATTTGCACCACAAAGGAATAACATTGTGTACTTCAGATCACCACAGAGAAAAAAAGAAAAAAAAAATTAATAAGAACATTTCTGCATTAAAAGTGATTTTATTGCTGTTTAATTTTCTAACCAAAATGACATCCAAAACCTTCCAAGATAAGCAAGTCTCCGAAATGAGTCCTCTCCTGAAATCTTCATGTGCATCCAGCATTTCTCTAAACTCTAGTGATGAAAGAAAAAAGAGAAACCAGCTGTCATTTGAAGTTCATCTCCCTCATCATGAGCTGCATTGACAACTTTGGTTACCTTGGCTGCTTCCTCTTAAATCCATGGGAAAACTAAGCTTGGCTAACCTTTCACTCAATGTGGTTTGTTCCCTCTTCCTTTTCCATGCTGGCTCAACTTTCCTGGCTGACGTTAAAAAATCTGGCAAAGCCTGTGTTAGTCCCTCACAAATCTGCACAGGAGGAAAGAAAGGGAACAAAAAGGTAATGGTAAACCAGACACAAATGCTGGTGTCTGTGGCTATAGATCCATGGAGCAGGTGGCTTATGCAATGGAAGCCTTTGTGTTTTCTCATGCACATGATTTGCTAGCACATGACTAAACTCTGAGTGCAGACACATGGCTCCAGAGATATTTGCTCAGTTTATGGGGTGAAGGAAAAAAGCTGAATATATATTTCAGAACATATTAGATATTTCTGAAATACTTGATGGTACATATACTGTGTGTTTAGTACATGCACTATGCCTCAAAGTATTCATGCATGGATATTTACTTTTATTATTTATAGACCAGTTACAGCACCAAGCCCAGTTCCAGACATCAAGAATAAACCTATATTTCACAGCTATTTTTATAACTGATAGTAAATCTTGTACACGGTGTGAGTACTGTGAAAGTTATCTGACCTTGAGCAAAAAGAAAACCCCACAGGAAGACTTCTATCTCAGGAAGCATCAAGATGTGTGCCTGAAAATGGTTGCTTATTTGCAGCCAAGGTCAGTTTGGATCTACCCTAAATTCCTTTTTAAAATGAAAGAACATGCATGTTTAACCCAAAAAATCTCAAAGCCAAAAGTACTTTCCTTCATAGTGGATTGAGCTAGGTGTGGGTCTCACAGTTTTTGGAAAAGGCTTCATTGCTGTTCTCCAAGAAATGTACACATCAGCATTAAACAGCCACATCTGACTAAAAGACCAACATCAGGAAGAACACCAGTACTGTGTTCTGCACCTTGTACCACACTGTATGCATACGCTGCCCAAATATATTCCACATGGCTGTCTTTCCTTCGTGCCAATGACTCCTAAGAAGCCAGCAGACTCTGCCAGTAAAGCAGCAGCCCATTAGGAGTACCAGAGACTAACAGACGTTAAAGTTGGGAAAAAAGGTCACAATCATCTATGGTATTCAGCCCACACAAAACAAGGAATATTCCCAAGGGTGTCTGTATGGTGTCAATGTACACTTGCAAAAATGAGAGAGACATAAATATTTTTCAAGTAATTGGCACCTGGAACCTCTAGAGTAGACAGAGGCTGTGCCTGAACAGTTAGGTGTAATAGGCCTGCCTTAGTCTCTAAAGGCAATGTGATGTCATGTCTATGTGCCTCAATCTTCTTCCTCCCAAAACAGGGTGCCCACATGGCATATGGCAGGTACAGCTCCTGAAGGACAATGTCCTGAACCTGTGCATTGTCTGAGGGTGATGGTGGGCAACAGAGTGTGTGAGCAGTCTGGCCAGTAATGGTCCAAGCATTCTGATCTCATCTTAGAAGCATGAGTTCAGTGAGATAGATTATGTTGTATGAGAAGCACAGCAAAACTAATGTTTTTTAACAAACTTTAAAGTTTAGCTTTTTATAGGAACAGTATGAACACAAATGGGAGGTTTGGATGAATGATGTCTAGGCTATACATTATGCAAGAAAAGCTCTAAAGCTTGAGTGAATATTTTGGTTTCAACTCCCATCATGTCATCTTGGGACAGTGACTTCCACGGTTCAACAGAAACCGTGTGTCTGTGTGTCAGTGTGTAACATTTACTCAGATATCATGATCACTGATTTCTAGGTAATATCTGCTGAGAGGGACATTCATTCTAATCATGTAGTAGTCCACTGGCTCTGTAAGCACTGGTCAGAGCTAGGTTAAAGAACGACAGATGGGATGGGGTGGGGTGGGGGGGCAGAAAGGCAACCATTGAAAGAATTCTTTACTGATTTCTATTGTAGTAGTATGCTGAGGCTTTAGAAGGTTACTTTGGCTACCTTTGGGATATTGAGTACAAAGTACTATCCCCTATCTTGATAGAAAAGTCTTCTATTTTTTTATCAAAAAAAGTTTTAGCTTTGACAATGTAAGAACATAAAACTTGCTATGCATCAGAATGAATAGCCTTGTAATCCAGGATTCCTCCTCTGAAAATAACTAGACAGGAACTTTCAAAAAAATATCCACAAACAGGGAATAGACAGAGTGATAATGATTTTGGAACCTCTTGCTTGTCTCATAGCTCATGGTTGGGGGATTTCCGTAGCAGGAGGCCGTTAAGTACATCACTATAGACCCCATGGTTCTTCATTTCAATAATCTATTGGACTTTTTTTATGGGTTTGTTAGAGTTTTGGCCTTCACAATATCCCATAGCAATGAGTTCACTGATTTAATTATACATTAGATAGAAGAGCATTTCATTTGGTCTTTCAAATCTCTGCTTGATCACTTCTTATGGTACAAATCATGGTCATCAGTTGTTCTGTATTACTTTTCACCATGTCATTTATGACATAATGTACTCCCTTCCTCTGCAATCCCTTTTCCTGCTCAGGCCCACCTCTTTTACATGAAATTCTTCCATACCTGCAGCCACCATTGTCACCTTACGTGTAACTTCTTCTCTTGCTGCCTTTTTGAAGTAGGACTGCACACACAGTAGATGAAATAACTATAGATTTATACAGTGGCATAGAGAGAATATTATCTGAAGGTTGTAATATAGGTTTAAACACTGATTTTCCCACTGTGGAGAAAAATAAGATCTATGTCTACAGCTAGAAATAGTTATGCTAATCCCTCCTTCCAAAATATCAGCAAGTAGAAAACCTTATTCCAAAAAAGAATATACATCTGTTAAAAAAAACATCCATCAAAAACAATATATAATTCTACAGTGAAAGCATAAGAGAAGCTGAGATATAAAACCTCAAATATTCCTAAAATCATACAACTTCACATTCATTTCTCAAAATTTCCAAAAGAGTAACACAGACTTTGAGGTCAAACTTTTACATTCATCTTCCATCAACTTCAGTAACTGATGTTTAGCAACAAATTCATGAGAGTTGCAAGCGTTCAAGCTCTGGAAAAAATTTGCTACTTTTAGAATTTAACCCTGAAAGCAGTAGAGCTAGTGAATGAGTCACTTTAAAGCAGGTTTTCAAGTATCTAATGGCTACCACGTGGACCTATGTACTAATGTCAATTCATCATTTCTGTGTCCCACTATTCAGCAATAGCAGCTCCACCCCAAAACTGTGATGTAAGCCTAAAACCCTATAATGATCTCATTCAGTAATAGCAAATCTTCAATAAACTGAGTTTTCCAAGATACCAAAATACAGATCAGCAAGGGGACATATTCTTCTCTGTAATCATAAAGAGTATTTTTACATATAACAACCAGGTCCAAAAAGCATGGTGCAAACAAACTGAATCCAAAGATACTTCTGTGTCATCCCAGTGACTATAATCCACCAGAGCTTGACTGTTGTGCTTACTGTGATGTCACAGGTGTCTCTGGATGTGTGACCTTACTAGTATGTATAGCTCATGGCTATTCATGCTGTTCTCTTACTTTCTCTTTATCCCCAATGCTAAGACTAACTTTTAAGTATAAAATGAAATATTTTGATTTATGACAAAAAGGTTAGTTAAGGAAGTTGGATACTAAATTGTTCAGTGGAATCTTTATCCTTTGATTATGTAGTTGGCTGAGCAAAAGCATTTTGATTCATTTTATTCCAATTTAACTTCCCATTGCAGCTGACCCAAAAGCTGACCTTTTTTTATGCTTTGTATCCCCAGGAAAACAAAAAAACCTGCAGTGATACTTGTTAATCATGGCATTTCGTACTATGTATTTTAAGCTTTTGGCTTAGCATATACAAAAACTAGAACAAAAGTCATGCAAATATATAAAGGCTTGACATATTTTCTTTCTGAAATACAGTGTTAAAATTATTTTACTTCACCTGTAAATTAATTTGATCTTTTGTGTAATAAAGAAAACATGTACTGTATTCTGGGACTTTGTATTTAGCTTGGTAGTGTAGCTTGAAATGTAGTTGCATCTTCATATTTGGCATGAACCTATGGTCTTTAGAATGATACCTTAATTGCCCTACTTTTGTATTTGACTTCTATTTCTTTCTTTTATTTTGGAGTTATATCATATGCTTTCAGTTTTGCTTTATATACATGTATTATTATATACTGTCAAGCAAATAAGAAGAAAAAGAGCATAGATATCTTCTTACTGCATCCTTTATAATCTCCACACTGCCTAATTATCAGTGCAACTGAATTAAGTTTTTGCAGATTATCCAAAGGTCTAAATACAAACACACTCTGGAAATCATTCCTCATGCAAGGCACATTTTAATGTTTTACAACCTTGTTTCCAAAGTTAAGTATTTGGATCAAAATCTGGAGCTCTAAACATATCTCAAAACTTTTGACATATCTGTAAACTTAGGTTGATTTAAAAAAAATCCCCTCAATTTGTGCTGCAGGTCGGGTTTTAACATCCAGTTTTTAATTTAATTAAGTTCTTCAATTTTAAAATGTGTGTGTGCAAGAGAGACAATGAAAGAGAGAAAAAGAAAATGCATGCTAAAGAAACTTGGCTTGGCAGGAATTTCATATTCTGTTGCTAGAAGAGTTTGGTTTGCAAGAAAGCAGTCAGTAAGATTACCCACATTATAAACTTGTCTTAACATACAGTACATTGTAGTAAATTTAAGTGTTATTCATAATGCCAAGTATGGTGTTACATAGTCTACAATAGATTTGGCTTGATCTTTTTCCACTTCGAAATGCTGTATTCCTGAATACCCAGTATCTGTCTGATCACCCTGATACCTAATGTGTAACAGATTGAAAGGGCAAGTTTCCCTGCAAGGATCCAAATGCAGGCTAAAATGATCAAAACCTCAACTTAAACTTGACTTGTACATTTCCCTGAATAGGGATATCTCTTTGGTTTCCCCTACATGTCCACAACAGTACTGGGAGGTGAAGGTAAAAGGCACTGAGTTTCCATGAATCATTTCTATTATTCTCTGCTCCTCTTGTCCCTCAGTTCCTTGCAAACAGATGCATCTTTTCTCAATCCCTGGTCTCCTTTGTCTTATGCACCTGAAGTAAAAAGTACATCCACTGTGTAATTTGGGGTAGTTTCTACATTTGTGGTTCTCAGGCAAGGAGTAGGAGGATGTAGGTGGACAGAGAAACTACGTGACTTGTTGGGGCAATCAAGTCTTTCTGATATTGGCCTCTTATGATAAAAAAGTGTGGCTACATGATAAAAAAGTGTGGAAGGTGTATTTACATTTGTGGGAAGGTGTATTTATATTTGTGTGTATTTATGTACATTATCTAAAGTGGAATAAGTGCTCTATTGAGCACGGGATATATAGAATTCCAGTGTTGCCTGTGTTCTTTCTAGTTTACATTGCTGTTTCCCAGAGGGTTTGTAAATTACAGTTCAGAGTGATTTACCAAATAAAGACCATAAAAAGAGCAAATTTTTTTTTGGTCCTTTTTATTGTTTTAACGAGCAGAAACAACTGAATGTTTCTTTTGTTTAGAGGAACCAATAGAATAGTCAAGTTATTGGTGGTGAGATGACTTCAGATCAGATATGATGGCTGGCTCAATGCTTTTCTCACAGCACCACTTTGAAGACCAGGGAACATTCCCATACAGAATGTTATGAACAGTTCTGAGAACACGACTTTGTCACCAAGTACTATAAAACTAGGAAATGAGTGAGGGGCATCCTGCCTGCCTTTGCCATGTGTGAGTATCTTAGTTCTTTTGTCTTTGTCTGACACACCTCAGCCTCTTCCTTGGGCAATTAAGTCCTGGATTTTTCTGTCTACCCTTGTTTCCATCAAAGCCCCAGTACAGCAAGTAGTATTGTGTCAATAACCACTTTAGTGCAGAAGTACTCAATCATTAGAAGGCATATGTGGCAGTGAAGATATTCTAGCTTTTACATTTTTTATCACACTAGGGTTATTTTTTCTTTCTTTTCCACTCTTATTATTAACCTTTTTATAGAAAATTGGCTTACCAAGAATTTATGAATTAGCAAGTCTATTATAATGATGAATGGTAATTACCATTTAAATCCTGAGTCATTCATCAGCTTGTTCACCATATGTCAGGTGATACAAGAGTGCATGAATACTTGTCTGGTGAGTATTTCTCAGCTGATTATTTTATTTTCCTGAACTTTGGACCTTTATGGCAAATACTAGGTGAATAAAAATTAAAATTATAGGAAAAAAAATTAAATTTACAGGTAATGTAGGAAAAGAGGGAAAGACAGCACAATAAGAGGCAATGACACTTATTAGCATTAGTATTAGACAATTATTAGCTTTTTTTAAAATTTAGGAAGAATAAACATGACTGAGTTTTTCTAAGATACACAGAAAAGCTTGTTATGGTAAATAAAATCCTCATATAAGATTCCTGGGTGAGGAATTATTTTTACAAAGAAAGTAATATTTGGGAAAAGGCTTTCCAATCAGCCCAGCTAGCCAGGTCTAGGCTGAAGCTGCTTGGGAATTCCTGCCCTCATCAGAAGCTTCTTTAGGAGTGTGAAGGGAGGTAGCGGCTCCTGCCAGGATCCCAGAGGATGGATGTCTGTGGCAATGGTGTTGCCCAACCAACATTTAATTTGATCCTACCAGTCTCTTTCCTTGATGTTTTTTAATGATGAGGAGAAAAACTGAAATGGCACAATGGCTGAGCTGTCACTCAGCCTCCAAATCCAGCCTAGGCTCTGCTAATGGGTAGTGTGGGGACAACTTCACTTCGTCCATGAGTGACAGACATCCCAGGGGCATAAATGCAAGATTTCTGTCTCCAGAGTTCTCAGTCCACCTTTTCACAAAGCACAAAGCAATACAAAGGTATCACAGAATCATAGAATAATTAGGGTTGGAAAGAACCTTAAGATCATCTAGTTCCAACCCCCCTGCCATGAGCAGGGACACCTCACACTAAACTATGTCCCCCAAAGCTCTGTTCAACCTGGCCTTGAACACCGCCAGGGTTGGAGCATTCACTAGTTCCTTGGGTTCCCCACAGAAAATAATCTCTTTAGATACAAGTGAAATTATTGTAACAGGAATGGGTGCACATTATATGTGCGAAGTGATAAAGACTCCAAGGACAAAGTTAACATTAATGATTATAACTTTGACTATTTCTTTTCATTTTGGTGTACTGTATCTCTCCTAGGTTTAACAGCTCATAAACTGAAACCAACTTTTTGAATGATCATTTAATTCTTGAAATGCAACCATAGAGTAGGAAGAAAATAGTAAGATTTTAATCGTGGTGGCAGACAGCAAAAGCTAGATGCAGAAGCTTGATGGTGCTGAGCTGAATGGAACATAACAAGTCTGCTATCTTAACAAAATAGTTTCTATCTATCTGTGAGTTGGGAATGTTCTTTTGCTGTAAGCATCTCAACAGAGACAAACATAAAGTAACAGTTAAACTGAGTAATGTTGCATAGCTTACCGTGGGGTTCTTGTTCATCTTATGTAGTTGGAGAATCATAGATTCATAGATTAGTTAGGGTTGGAAAGGACCTTAAGATCATCTAGTTCCAATCCCCCTGCCATGAGCAGGGACACCAGACACTAAACTATGTCACCCAAGACTCTGTCCAGCCTGGCCTTGAACACCGCCAGGGTTGGAGCATTCACAACTTCCTTGGGCAACCTATTCCAGTGCCTCACCACCCTCACTGTGAAGAACTTCTTCCTTATATCTAACCTAAAGTTCCCCTGTTTAAGTTTAAAGCCATTAATGAAAAATTCTAAGAATATAGTTTTAATCAGAAGTCTGATGTTCTATCAACGCCCAGTTTTCTTCTTTGTACTAAAGTTGTGGTTCTCCTTTTTTATTATTGCCTCCACTTCTGAAACAAATTAAGTTTCATATTGCTGTTCCAAGACCATGTATGTGAGGAAAAAGGTTGTTGAAGTTTGGGGTTTTTTTAAAAAAGAAAGAACCACAGAATCTCCCATTGGATCCTCTAAACTTTGGATCAAACCAAACCTGTGACTGAAGGACAAAAATCTTTCAAATATTTAGCTCCCTACACAAATTTGGAAAGGTGAACTCAGGGGTAGAATTCACTGCCAGCTTATATCTTACAGTGGGCCGCTTTGCGCACTCTGTCTGAATTTAAGTAGAATCAGGTCCTGTACCTTAAAATTAGAGATGTTTTCTTCCTTTACAAATGTACTCAATTAGATATTACAATTTTTCAAAAACAGTATTTTGGGTAAATGATAAGATGCTCTTGGTTCAGATGCTGTTGGAAATGCATAGAAGTGCACCAGAAGGAAGCTCACGGAAGGAGGCTAGTGACAAAATTAATTTGCAGCCTAAAAGGAAGGAAAATGAAGGAGAGAACATGGTAGAAATTTTTTTCAGGGAAGTTCTGAATAAAGATAATAATGAGGAAATAAAGCCATCTATCCCTAGAAAAAGTGTTAGGATTTGTGGCCATCAGTTTCAGCAGCAGACTTGCAGAGTAAGCCATTACTCAGACATAAGGAAAGATATCAGAATCATTCTCTAGTCTGCTGTATTCTGTAAATTTTAAGCAGTTTATAAAATAGCATGGCTTTTTCGGCGGCTCATAAGTCATTACCATGGTTTTGAATGCCTGCAAAAGCTAGCTACCATTCAGCCCTACATAATGAGCCTCAAATCTGGTAAAGATAACACTTCTGTTTCTGATTGAGGAAAAACATAGTGTAGTAATCAGATGAGTGTTCTTTCAAGGAAAGCACGAAAAAAAAGTCCTGTATGGTGGCAGACACTGTATCCCTGCATCAGCAAAAAGAGCAAAGATTCCCATTGACGCCTCCCACCGGAGGCCCCAATATTCCTAAGGCCGCCTCTGTATGTCAGCATGTGAAGTTGATCTTTCCCAGCTGACGCTGGGCTGAAATTTCTTGGAAGCAGCTGGGGTGGAGATGTGCCAGACAACCTTAAAAAATAAATCAGTTACAAGTGAACCAGGGCAATCCCCAAGGCCCAGAGGTAGGGCGGGTGTTTTGCTACATGCATTACTAATTAACTGTGAAAAGTTTTGAACGGTCCCAAAATTTTTGTGAGTACCAGCTACCTTTTATAAAAGAAGCCATAAAAAGAAGGTAGAAAACATGGTTCCAGTAACCGAAATTAAGCATACCAGAGTTTTTTGGGAAAAAAAAATCCCAACCCACAACCAAACCCATTTTAGCTTTTATTTTGTTTTTAATTTAATATAATTCTTCCTGTCAGACAGAGTGTTCCTTATCATAACTCATCTAACATAACCCAGAGTGATGCAACATTTTTATGATGCTTATTTCTTTTTTTGCCTATTCCCCAATAATTTTTTCCAGACAAAAATTACTTCAGCCTGCAGAAAACCTTTGGACTCTGTCCTAACTAGCCAAAACTTAGCCTGCAATTAAGAGTCTTGAATCACTTGGAAAAACAGGTACTCTTTACTCTACCTTGGGGTTCATGTTACAATAGGGAGTAAGTACTCCAGACTCGGCACTTTCTGAGTCCAGTGACCTCAAGGGAGAGTAGGAATTGTACTAGAACAGCTTGATTTTGGCTAACCAAAATAAAATAATCATAGTTTTCATATTTTTAAGCCATTTGAGAGACTCCAGGAGCTTTAAACAATTTTTATCCATAATAAACAAATTGTAAAATTTCGCAATACTTAAAATCTATGAAGGTCAGGAGCTACACACATCCATTATGGCCTAAATATTTTTTGCTGGCCTTTCTGGATCACATTTTTCAAGAGAAAATACAGTTCATTTGCATCACTTTATGTAACCCTTGTAATAAAAAAACTTTGTAGCATATCTCATAGAGGAAGGAGATTGCTGCAGTTGCCTGTTTCTGCCAGAAGCAGCTTTTATTCCATGAGGACACAGTCCATTGACTGAGGCTGGGCAAAATTTCAATTGCATGCTGTTTCTGCCAATAACCAGTTTAGCTGAGCATGACACATGGATGATTATAGCTCACATTTACCTCCAAGATGATAGAGAGCAAACATATTTGAACCACTGAACCACTGAATTGGTACTAGCTGATCTAGCTGCTAACTTTGCTCTTCTTGGACCTCTCTAGCTGGTAGGAGATGAAAAACAAGGCTGAGTAGGCACCTTCTGTAACTAATGGAAAAATAATTTACTAAGCCTAGGCTGCATCAGTGGCTGGTACTCTACTGTAAACTTGGAGCTGTGCTGTGCAGGGCCCAAGCCATTCAGAGGCAGAGGCTTGATGTCACCTTTATTTCCTCACTGCGGTCCTCCGGCAAGTGTGCTGTCTATCGTATTTGTGCTTCCTCGAAGCTTTAAGGGGCACTTTGAGCTGCTGGAAGTCCCAGAACAGGATGCTTCAGCCATGTCCTTGTATCCCTATTTAGACTGCAGGCACCAGCAGCGACATGGTGCAGGTATTGCATCCCAAAGCAAGATACGTGCATTGGAAAACAAACTTAATGTGCACAGCCTTGCCTTACACCATCTGGTTAAGAAAGACTTAATTTCCTTGAAGACCCCACGTATTTTCCTGGAAGTGGTGTGCATATATATCTGTGTATACGTGTAATACTATATTGTGTGTATATATTATGCATTTGTTTGATAATCTTAAAAATAAAATAAGATTAAAACAAAACAAAACAAAAAACTAAAGAACAACAGGTGCTCAGTGAAAACCAGATACAGATTCTGAGCTTAGCTTTCCTGAGTAAGCAGATGAAAAGATGTGGGGGAAAACTAAGAAGAGTTATTAGAATTAGATTGAGATTCAGTCTGGAGGGGTATATGCAAAGTCAAGCCCAAAGGAAATTTTTCTTTGTCACAATTCTGGCTGGTAACTGCGGCAGAAAAATCAGATATAACTGGCTTTTAAAAACATTTATCCTACTTTTTTTTCCCTTTTCCTCTTGTGCTTTTCCAAAGGGCATCAGGATATTTCTAATCAAGGTAGAAATGTGAGCAATTTTATTTTCTTTTAGGAAATCTTCCCTGTAGTAGAAGTAGACAATTGCTATGTTTTAAGAATCCATTCAGTTACCTAATAGATAGTGCATAAACTGGTGTATATAAGCATAAGCATAAGATTTGTAGGAGAAATAAAAAAAATTATAAGACAGAGGTTGACTTACTGAATTTAGGCTATAAATTCTCACACTTGTAGTACTATTTTAGAGGAAACAGACTGAATTGTAACCTCACATTTGATCATTTGAAAGGCGTGATTTTAACTAAACCACATCACTAGAAAATCAGTGGAATTATTCCTCCATTTTCAGAATGAAACCCTGAGAGCTCTGCATTTCATTTTAAATTAAAGACCTGTTACAGAAAAAAAGAAATAAATATTCCAATCTGTGGTTTGCTGGAATTACTACAGTGAATGTAAACAGAAGCAGTTGGATTTGCAAGGGCTATGAAGGGAAAATGCATCTTAAAAATTAATATTGCCTACAATGTTTTAACTTACTGTAATACCTACCAAACCATCTTTAACAGTAGGATTTAAATTGCAGAATTGACATGGCCAGTTTCTAGACCTTGACTTTACCTAGTAAGGAGATCCCTGATGCGGAGGGGACTATTACTAAGATTCTGTAGTTATCCTCTGCACTGAATGAAAAAAATTTTCATGCCTTTAGGGGTTGTGGGTCCTTGCTGTGATTTACATAACTTACTGTGAGCAGCCATGGCAGACACCAATTATAGAGAACTTTGGAACTGCTCTACCTGTAGCTCCCAGTGGAAGCCATGTTTCTGTTGTATTAAATCTGTACAGAAATGACAATGGGGGGAAAGGAAAAAAAAATAAATGGTGCTGTGAATGTTATAAGTAAACCTTTGGGAACAACAATATATGTACTGTGCTGCAACAGATAAGGCAATTTTGCTCAGCATTTCAGAGAGCATTCAAACCAAATAAAAATAATAATAGAAAAACCCAAACCCCCCAAGAAATCCAAACCAGAAAGCATCTGCAACGTCGATTTGCCTTTCACAACCACTGCAGTTTTGTCAGGCAATAATCTAGAAAGCTGAAATGATTGCTATTATGTGTTTGGTTTGGAAAGGAAACATGGCCAAGAGAAAAGAATAATACATTTACCAAAGTGTCATCATATACAGTGCAGGCAAGGAATTCTGAATGTCAGTCTGAATAAAAGAAATGTGCTGAAAACGGACTCAAAAGCTTATGGAGTTAGTGGAATTAACATTCACTATAGAAGCCTCTGTAAAGTAGTCGACCATACAACTAAACTCCACAGCCTGAACACAAGCTGATGGCCAGCTGGGACCTGCTGCCACCTCTACAGGAGAGAATAGAAAGCTGGACGCTTATTTCCATCTCGCTGTGTACTTGGCCTGGCACGAAAGTGCAAGTTACTGATGCTGTGGTGCAGCTACGGCTATGCCCTGCAGATGGATCAACTTCTTCCACTATGGTGGGACTTCCTCTGGACTTCAGAGAGAAAGAAGTGGCCCTTCCTGTGGACAAGGGTGCAAATATTCTGTGCACCATGTTGTGCTTTGAGACCTACTGCAAAGTGGTGTGCCCTAGCTGGGCCACCCACTCATCATGGATCATGATGGTGTTTCATGATCATCCATGAAACATCAGCGCTGGATGGACACCCTGAGGTGCTTGGAGCTGCCCCTGGGACACATCTTGGGTTTTCATCTTGTAAAAGCCATGTAGGTGTCTTGAAATGTTTCTCTTGGGGCTTTAGTTACTAACAGGAAGCACTTTGCTGATATGTACTTACTGCTTCCTAGAATGTTAGAAAACAAAATTAAAAAACCTTAAATTCTTTACTTTTGTGCCAAACTCAGAATGTCCTTTTTTAAAACAATCTAACAAACAAACAAACAAAAAATCCAACCAACCAAGCCAAAACACCACCCGCTCCTCCCCACCCCCTCCACCTGCCCTCCCCCACCGAACCTCAAAGCTTTCACTTTCAAAAGGAAAATAGAGGAAAGAAGTCAAGGTTTCTGTTTTAGCTATTTCTGCTGCAGTGCTACTGGTGAAAAGATGGAAGACAGAGCAGAAGTGGAAGGACAGAAGGACTGTTCAGATACCCCGTGCCTCTGTCTGTGGGGCCATGACTGAGTCCTGTCTGAACCTTGGTTTGAGAAGAAATGTTTTTTTCTGCTTCTGTTTCAGCATAACTTTCCAGCTGTTACCATTCCTGCCTTCTTTGGCTGAATTTAAGGCTGAATTGAACAGGTGTCTATTCATGTTTTCTGTATATTTATGTTGTCTAAAGCCTTCATTTTCCTCTTTTCTCCATTGTTAGTTTTATAATAGCCTGTTGACCCCTGGGTCTCAGCAAAATCACTTCCACATTTGGAAAATTTGGAGAAATCCTGAGTTTACTTAATCTTTACAATGTTAAGAAAACCATAGACACAGAGGTTACCTGACTTAAGTGAGGTTGTAGAGTGAGTCACTGGCAGAGTTGTAAACTAGAACTTGAGAACTCATACTCAGTTCCTCTGTTCTTCCTTAGGACTTGCCCTTTTGGTTAACCAGCTTGCAACAAAAAAATTGGTGATAGTGGCTGTAAATGAATTAAAAGTAGATCCCACTCTTCTTGCATGAATCAATCCTATCTGCAGCACAATCTGCAGAAGTGTTGCTAAGCAGCTTTGCAAATTGTCACACGTGCTAAATTCAAAAGGTCCCAAAAACTCAAAAATTTATGTCTTTCTTCACCGGTGCCGTGGTTCAAACCCAGCCAGCAACTTGGAACCATGCAGCCGCTCACTCACTCCCCCCCTTTTCCTTCCTCCCCCCGCTCCTGGAGGGATGGGGAGGAGAATCAGAGGAATGTAACTCCCACGGGTTGAGATAACAGCACTCCAGTAACTAAGGTATAATACAAACCACTACTGCTACCAATAATAATGATAAGAGGAATAACAAGGGAAAAGGACACAACCGCTCACCACCCGCCGACCGATACCCAGCCCGACCCGAGCAGCGATCTGGGCCTTCCGCGTAACTCCCCCCAGTTTCTATACTGGACTGGGCATGACGTGCTGTGGTATGGAATAGCCCTTTGGCCAGTTTGGGTCAGGTGTCCTGTCTCTGCTTCCTCCTGGCTTCCCCTCCTCCCTGGCAAAGCATGAGACTGAGAAAGTCCTTGGTCGGAGTAAACATTACTGAGCAACAACTAAAAACATCGGTGTTATCAGCATTGTTCCCAGACTGAAAGTCAAAACCACAGCACTGCACCAGCTACTAAGAAGGAGAAAAAATGACTGCTGTAGCTGAACCCAGGACAACCGGTAGAACTGATAGTCTGCTATTTCTGCATGTTGTAAACAAAGCAGCAAATCCTACATAGGAGTCAGTGATGGATGAAATCCAGAAAGGGCTGAATTAGTTTTGCCAAAAGTAATTTTAAATTAGGTTAAAATATTTGTAGCTGGTTGCTGTCTTCAGCTGGACAAATGAGCATGTTCACCTCTGAACCTTGATAGCAGAACCACACCAAGGACTTTCTGTGAAGATGGCAGCTCTGTCTGGACTGAACCACAAGAGCATGTTGCTGTGAGTCCGGGAGTCTAGTTCTCAGGTATCTGGACTGGGGCTTGGATTCCTTGGTCCATCCTAGAGACGGGTTTCTGTCTGTCTGGACCTTCTCAATACGGGGACAGAAGGACTTCACATTCATCACTCCATGTCTGCCCTGTAATGCTGTGGATGAAAATGGGTGGCTTTTTGAATAGCTTATGCTACGATGGCTTTATTATATGTAGCAGAGAAGTCAGTAATTTTCAGCATTGTATTGGTTACTAAAAATTCTTCAAGTCTAAATGTTATTGAAAACAGAGAGGCAGGTAAAGTGTCAATAAATGGTATGATTCTGCAGTATCTCATCGGACTACAGAAATCCCTCTACCTGTGATTCAGAGGCTTAACCAGTTCACAGGGCAGGTGAAAGAAATGATCATTCATTTTGTGGTGTATGCTCCCTTGAGTCTCCCTTTGTGTGTCACATTCCTGGAAGGCACCATCACCACAAAGCCAACAAAAAAAGTCATTTTCATCATGTTTCCAGGAAGGGCAGGTTACAAAAATTTGCAGAGGAGCTCACTTCCAAACACATGTCCTAGGCTATGGGGTTGTTTTCTCATGGCCAATTCTAGCAGTCATTTCTCATCTATTGAGTCTCTATACAAAAGGAACAATATTGTAATCTCTGCTAAAGCTATATTCATTGTGTTCATTCTGTTGCAGGTGTTATGCCATAAAAATCATTTCACATTTTTACTGAAATGAGGGGGATGGTGAATTTTGAACCACTAAGCATATTTAATTGCTATTTTTAAAATTTAAACACCTTTTTACTTTCACATATTTCAGTTTTTCTGCCTGTCTAAAGCTGAAATAGGATGTTGTTTCAAACATCATGTCACGTTTGTGAACAAGGCAAGGTGATCTTTGAGCATATCAGATTCTACTAAAGCAGGAAGAAAATAATTTTATAGAGTGTTTTTGCATATGTTATTAAGATTCAGGTCTTGATTTCTTCCCCTTCTAAACAGTGTCCCAAAGACCTGTGGTATCCTTTGTGTTAAGTGCTGGGTTCAAGAGATTAAGGGCAATGACTGGCATCTAGTTCACTTTTATTTCCATTTCAGTGCAACCTCACATCTCTATACATCTGTTTTGTTGATTCAGAAGAGCACTTGAGATGCTTTACAGTTGATTTTGACAAGTGCTACAATTTGATATGGTTAGATAATTCTTGCTGAGATGATTTCAAAAGTACAGAAATTATAATTTTGAGTAGATATTACCTTTCTTTAAGATCAGAATTTTCATGTAATATACTGTGCACTTAAGCTTCTTAATCACATTTTTCTTTTTTAAACATTACATTCTTTCCATCTAATCTAGTAAAGTATCGCAAATTAAAATATTGTTCTAAATATATCTTGTATTTTTTTCCGTGCACTGTGGACAGCTCAAGTAAAACCCACTTTAAAATGTGGTCCCTCCTAACCTTCTCCCCAAAACTATTTGGTTTGGAATTTAATTAACGACAGGACACACTGAATGGTAAAGCTGATTAATGCACACCTCGGGTGCATTTCACCTCATGCTTCCAGCACATCTGAGGTGTGGATTAATCAGTGCAACTGCTTAGTCCAAAGTGTCTTAGTGTGATTATAAGATGAGCATATGTTAAAAAATAAAAACCTCAAATACGACAACATATTCTTACACTACATCATATCACACACTCAGATGGAATTTGGAAAAAAGAAAGAAAAGAATTTCATTAAATTCAAGGTTTAAACACAACAGAGCTGTTTTGCTGACATGTTTTATGGGGTGATATGAGGGGGTTGTATCCTGCCTGTGCCCTGTTCTACCCTCTGCATCCCATTCCTCAGGGGCACACCAGAATGACAAACCCATTGTCACTCCACAGTTTCTGACTCCTTCCTTTATCCCTTCTCTGGCCTAATTCTTTTCTCTCTTTCCTTCTATTTTCTGTTCATTTATTGTCCTTCTGCCTTAGGCATTTCTCCATGATGTCAGTATTTACTCAGTATGAACCTGTGCTTTCTTGCATTGGTGGTCCCCAGGTGCTGTTTGGCACACGAATTGATGAGGGGAGGACCTGTCCTTGGCTAACCTCTGTGAGCACTGTAGTGGGGTTAATTTCAGATTTACACCACAGCAACTGACAGCTTAAGTAGTCTCAGTTGGAGGCTTTCAGCAGAAAGTCTGGCTTGGTACTTCAAAGAAATATGGTGTAGGATGGGCAGAGAAGTCCTCAACTTTCCGAAGGGACACCTGACAGAAGTTTGTCTTCCTCTAAAGGAGAATTGACTAATTTATACTGAAAAATTGCAGACTTTAACAGAAATGCTGTCAGAATGTATTCTGAAAAATAACAGTGTTACGTATCATGATTCCCTGATAACTTATTCCACTGACATACATGAGAAAAGCTTCTGCCTTGCGTCTGTGTGTGTCTCTCCCAGAGGCCTGATCCTCTGAATATCTACTTATGCTGGTTCTGGTTGAGATAGAATTAATTTTCTTCATAGTAGCTAGTATTGGGTCTATGTTTTGAATTTGTGCTGAAAACAGTGTTGAAAATTCAGAGATGTTTTATTTACTGTTGAGCGGCGCTTACACACAGTCAAGGCCTTTTCTGCCCCTGGCGGCAGCAGCAAGCAGGCGGGGGGTGCACAAGAAGTTGGGAGGAGACACAGCCAGCACAGCTGCCCCTAACTGACCAAAGGGATATTCCACACCATACGATGTCATGCTCAGCATGTAAAGCTGGGGGAAGAAGAAAAAAGGGGGGACGTTGGGAGCGATGGCATTTCTCTTCCCAAGTAATCGTTACATATGATGGAGCCCTGCTGTCCAGGAGATGGCTGAACACCTGCCTGACCATGGGAAATTTGACTAATTTATACTGAAAAATTGCAGACTTTAACAGAAATGCTGTCAGAATGTATTCTGAAAAATAACAGTGTTACGTATCATGATTCCCTGATAACTTATTCCACTGACATACATGAGAAAAGCTTCTGCCTTGCGTCTGTGTGTGTCTCTCCCAGAGGCCTGATCCTCTGAATATCTACTTATGCTGGTTCTGGTTGAGATAGAATTAATTTTCTTCATAGTAGCTAGTATTGGGTCTATGTTTTGAATTTGTGCTGAAAACAGTGTTGAAAATTCAGAGATGTTTTATTTACTGTTGAGCGGCGCTTACACACAGTCAAGGCCTTTTCTGCTCCTGGCAGCAGCAGCAAGCAGGCTGGGGGTGCACAAGAAGTTGGGAGGAGACACAGCCAGCACAGCTGCCCCTAACTGACCAAAGGGATATTCCACACCATACGATGTCATGCTCAGCATGTAAAGCTGGGGGAAGAAGAAAAAAGGGGGGACGTTGGGAGCGATGGCATTTCTCTTCCCAAGTAATCGTTACATATGATGGAGCCCTGCTGTCCAGGAGATGGCTGAACACCTGCCTGACCATGGGAAATGGTGAATTAATTCCTTGTTTTGCTTTGTTTGAACACGCAGCTTTTACTTTACCTATTAAACTATCTCAACCCATGAGTTTTCTCACTTTTACCCTTCTGATTGTCTCCCCTGTCTCACCAGGGTGAGTGAGTGGCTGAGTGGTGCTTAGTTGCCAGCAGGGGTTAAACCACAACACCACTGAAGCCAACAGAGAAACTCCCATCTGGTTCAGCCTGGTTTGCCAGTTTGTGGCTCCATGAACTTCAATGGGTGGCATCCTCACTGGTCTCAATTTCCTCTGTCCCTTTGAAACGAGAATTTGGCTGGAAGTCTCTAAGTTTAAAATAGCAGAGTTTCTGGAGAAGGGTGTTTTTTCGGTTTTGTTTTGTGTTTTGGGGTTTTCTTTATTCTTCTCTCTTTTTTTTTTTTTTTTTAATTTCCTCTCAAGAGAAGAGAATATAGCCTAGAGTTTTTAAAATACCATTGGAAACGAGAAGCTGCTCAGTTGTGGGGGAGTGTGAAGGGTCCCCAGTGAATCAAACAGACGAGCAAAGGGGAGAGAAGTGTCTGGAGTAGCGATGGAGGGAGGATGAAGCAAGCAACAAAAATAACAAAGTCGGGCTGAGGCTAATATATGGAGGGAGCAGAGGGAATTTAAAGAGCGGAGGGGAAAGGCATATGTCCAAAAAAGGAGAAGATGATTAGAGCAGGAGATGGGGGGGGTGGGGATGGGAATGCTAAAAAGCCCCACTTTCCATCAAACACAAAAAACGAGGGTCTGAAATGGCACACTCTGCTCAGGGGACTACTCCTTACTGACGCAAGCAGACACACTGAAGTCAGTTATTCATATATGGGCTGCAGGAATGAGCCCCGTTTTCACAAAAGGATTTCAGATCCGTACTCATTGCATTCTTGCAGCTATTGCTGGGCTGAATTGCCATGTGGCACAGCAGCTCTGCCATCCACTTACCTCTACTTGCAGCACTCCTGTGTGTCTTTTATGGTATGGTTTGCCAGTCACAAAGCTTGACAAGAATTCAAATAAAATTAAAAAAAATCTGCTAAGAGACATAAACCTTGCCCTTCTAAGCTGCACGTGAACACTTCTGTCTAGCACAGACTGCATTTGTCCAAATTCTGTGGAGCTGAAATCTGTATCAGTATTTTTAGTAAAGAAAAACAGTCGATTCAGCCATAGTTTGTTTAATAAATATATTTCCTTTCAAGTTTAGCTTATGGTATTTGGTGTAAATACTAGGGAAGTCTAGCTGCAGATATAAAGCTAAATTCCTGAATGTAACTTTTATTTCCACCTGTGCTAAATGCACATTCTACACTATTTTTCAGGTGAATAGTCTTCTTTCTAGTCAGTAGTCACATTGAGTTTTATAGGTTCGTTCACATAATTTAGGAATTGTTGAAGAAATAAGTGTTTATGCAGAAACCATCCCACAAATAGCAGAGAAAAATCAAATAAGGTAATTCATGCAGAGCTGGTGATATATACAGAGGGCTACTCGCAAAGTTTCCTCTGGTGTTACATTTGTATTCATATATGTCAAAAATGCAATGTTATTTCTTTTTAAAATAAATTGGAAGCGCAAGTCTGTAGTGTATGATTATTTTATTAACTGATAAATCAGCTAGCTCTCAAGGGCATGGAGGAAACATATTTATTTAATTTACAAATAAACTGTATCCATTCCCCATTCCCATCCTTTGTTAGAAATATGCATTGCACTAACAAATTCCAGTGTTTGATACTCAGGGATGCTTAAACACATTTTCAAAAGGTAAAGAATTTTTTTTATTTATTATTTTTAATCTCCAGACTTCACTGAAAACATAATCCCATACAATATGAACAAATATGTATATTAAGTATGTTTTCAGAGAACGTGCTTTCATAGTTATGTAACTGGTATTTCTATGGTGGCTTTCCAACTGTAGTCACACAAATCCGTATTTACCCTCTGAATAGGACAGCTTGACTATCAGCACTGCTGAATGCTGGTGGTTTCACACCTGTAAGGCCAAAAATGTCCTTGTCCTTCACTAAGATCCAAATGGGTGGATATCTGCACCCATGTGGAGATGCCCCTCTGCACTTAAATATCTTGGAAACAGTGTAAAAATTTGAATAAAAGCAGATCAAATACAGGTTGGTTTGGGGTTTTTTTCCCCCTATGATAAATCACAGGCTCTTACAGAAGATGTGAGAGTTGAGAGCTACTTAGTTGAGAGCATTCTCATGTCTTTTAAACACTTATAAAAGAGGGTTATTCCATAATTACCTATTTCGGGGACAAAAAATTCTTCAATTATGGAATAACTCCTTTTTTATCTTCTCTTAGTTGTAGAACCCCACTCTTATCTCCTATTTCACTGAATAATTTACTATTAAAAATAGATGAAAATGCCAGACTTTCTTTTTAGTTCTCTTCCTATGTATATATATTAGATAGCATACCCTAGTTTAACAAAGGAGAAATATATTGACTGGTACTGCCTACATCACACATCTCCTCTTTCCTATGCTTAACCCAAACTGAGTGCTTCTATAGTCGTGAGCAGCAAATCTCTCCTGTATGCTTGGCATCAGCTGCTGTTGTCTTAAATGCAATTGAAAATCAGGTACAAGTTATGTTCTATCGCATGCAACAGTTTTGGGTTCATCTTAACCCCATGAGTGCATCTATGCCATAACAAAGTGATGGTAAAGACAAGAGAGGGTAACACATCATACAGTCCAGAAAAAAACCCAGCTGAAGAAGAAATTAGAATCCTACAGAGCAAA
>NW_009942192.1:23070-45570 GCF_000696875.1 Nestor notabilis | reverse complement strand
AAGAGTATGGTATTTATAATACTTGTCTCTACATATTGCTAGAATATGGAAGCTAGCTATTACTAACAATAATTCATTTCTAACAATATGCCTGATTCTAAAAGTATGTAGTTTTCAATGCACATGTATGTTTTATACATAGAGAGAGAGAGAGTGAGAGAGACCTGTGTCACTGTCAGGGGCAGAGCAGAAATGTGGATTGAATGGTGGAATG
This sequence comes from Nestor notabilis, assembly GCF_000696875.1. NCBI lineage: Eukaryota > Metazoa > Chordata > Aves > Psittaciformes > Psittacidae > Nestor > Nestor notabilis. The sequence continues at coordinate 45,356 of NW_009942192.1, read as the reverse complement.
ATAAAACCCCTCATTTGTCATCTTTCTAGGAATAATTTTTCAGCATGGCAATCTTACGCATTCAGAAGTATTCTGGAAGCTGCTATTGTATGAGAAAGTAGAGATTACTTTAATGTTGAGCTTCTGATAGACAAGTAAAGGAAGGGCTGGTTTAGGTCAGATAACCTGCTTTCAATCTGATACATATTCAAGATGTGCATCTCTCTAAGCCTGCAAAGCTGGTCTGGAAATTCCCTAGGAACAAACTTTCCCATTGTTTTCCACACTCCCACTTGCAGTGCCAAATACAGCCTGCAATTTTGGAGGTGTGTGAAAACAAAATTGGGGAAAAAAAAATAAAAATGGTATCCTTTCAGATTTCAAGAAGAAATCTTCCAGAGTTTGGTTCTCTTTCAAGTTTGCTCAGATTTTGTCCCAAATATTTCACCTACTCTGCCTCTAAAACCTTTCAGAATAAAAAGGTAAACCCAAGAAAACAGAAGAAACAATGTTCATAGCTAGTGTATATATACCCTTTTGGAGCAGGTCCAAAATTATATCAGGAATGGGAGTAAAATAGGTCTCTGTGATGATTCTTTGAAATCAAATAAGATTTAGTACAGCATGTGTATGTGGTTTATTAGGCAAAACTCTGTAAGGTGAGTTTTCTAAAGTAAATTTCCAGTCTGTTTTTTCAGCTGTATAATCTATTAAATTTAGCTTTTCCCACTTCAACCAGTGCTTGTTAAAAGTTCTCCCTTTGTGTCCATGTGTTAAGATGATGGACAATATTTGCTGATTCAAGCTTATCTAAGCTTTTAACAGGAAAACCTTGGATAAACTCAACCTTTCTGAGCAAAAAATCTTGTACCTGCCTGAATCTAAGGAATGGTTTCACAGTAATAAACACAAGTAGTTTATGGAACTCTGCCGATGAAAAGAAAAACCTTCTGTATTAACATTTGTAGAAATGGCGCTGAATAATTTTTTTTAAGTCTTAATCTATCCTTTACTTATATCACTGGACTGCAACTCAATTGGAAAGAATAGCATACACCAAAACATGAGCTTCCTGATCTCTGATGGAGCAGAAATGTATTTGTAGCTCAGGTTATGTTTTCTGCTCCTGATAGCTCTGAAAAATCCACACATGGCCCTCACCTCACTTACCATCTATTTGCCTCCATTTTCTTATTTATAAAATAGTTTTCCTTGTGGTATTGCAGTAATTACTCCAGAGCAGCCTTATGGGGCCAGGAGAGGTGTTTGATAGGTTTAGGGTGTCTCATAGTGTAACCTACTGGGGTATCCTCTAGCCAGTGAAATGGGGACCAGAGCAATCCATTTTGCACATCCCCTTCTCCTTTTCCTCCTTTCCATCCGTGGCAGCCTTGCTGTGCTGATCTCAGCATTATATCAATGAATGCTTCAGGGAGATGGCTGTTTAGTTTTTGTTTGGTGGGTTGGGTGGTTGGTTTTTTTTTAACAGAAAAAAGAGGGACAAATTCTGGCAGAGGAAAAGCAATTAGTACAAAAAATAGAGTGGGACAGAACACAGCCCTTTCATGAAGGTCATTTCCTTCTGGCATTATTCACTGTCCCTAGATGATATGTTCCTGTGTATGTTAGTCCTTTAGAAAATACACCCATGAGGAGGAAAAAAGAAAAAAAAAAGAGAGAAAGAGGAGTCAGACAGTGAATTTCATAGAAGAATGTGGAGATTGAGGGGATTTGTCAGTGTTGAAAGAAAAAAGAATAAATTAGAACTTCTCCTAGTGTATTTTAAAAAGCTTTAAAGTTTTAATGTGAAGTTATTGTGCATAGTAAGACCATTTTCCCCATGGATATTAGCTAACTGATTGCTCCAGAGGCAGAATAGGTGGCAAAAGAAAATGAATTAAAAGCTAATCTTAATAAAACCAAATAAACATCTTACAAGACTTCTCAGCTTCAGAAATGTTTTGAGGTTCGTCCGTATTGCATGCTTTACTGCTTGAACAGTCATGTATACAGAACACAGCAAGTATGACTGCAGTGTTTGTGTTTCACTGGGAATGTGTTTTTGGTGCATCCTTCACGTTCTGCCAAGTGACAACACACAGTTGCCACTTGTCCTTGCAAGATAACAAAGATGAAAGGAACAGCTGGTCTCATCTATCTATGCTATCAGAACTCAGTGAATAATTTGCAATGAATAATTTAGTCTTAAAATGTCAGGTTTTTTAATGTTCCTAAACTATTTCTAAAACTGTACATTTGTTAATTAGGTAAGAATTACTAGAATCAATAAATATATTACTGGTACACTCCATCCCCAAATTACAAAAAATTAAGTCAGATGTCTCTTTCTTCACTGACATCAGTTGCTTTTCCTGGATGCCAGGCCATCCACTTTGACCTGTTCACCACCCCTGCATAGTAGCAGTGTTGGCGGCAGTTTTCACAATTGATGGAAGTTAAAACAATCTGGAGCCTGCACTAAATTGCACCAGGACGCAATTGGGATTGAAAAAACAGCATTAGATTTAGGTAGAAAGACCTTATCACTTTTCTTCCTGGGAGAAATAACAGGCATTCAGAGGCACATGAGCTGGCTGTAACTCACTTCATCAATCAAATCAATGTGAATTTCAAATTTCAAATATAATATCTGAATATACAATTTTAAATTGGTGCTGGTGCAGTTTCTAGCATTTCAATTACAAATTTGCTTTTTGCTAATCCTTTCCCTAACAGAGATCCAACACTTGAAAATTCATGAAAAGCAAACATGAAAGGGTCACAAACATGGTCAAATGTTACCTGGCTGTTTAATTCAAATGTTTAAAATGTTACCTGGCTGATACTCAAAGAAAATGTTTCCAATATTTGTTCAGCCCCTTCTTTCTAGTTAGCTTAAAAAATTAAAGTAAAATGGCTGACTAATACTATGTGTAAATCAAGAAAAAGAATCAAGGAGCCTGGAAGATAGAAATATAGATCATAAAGAGACATGGGCACATCTGGAGTCATACTGGATATCAGGCTGAGTCTTTGGATGTTCATATCCATAGCTGGAGTTTAACCTCTGATAAAAATAGCTGTAAAATTTGGAAGCAAGTTTAAGTTTTGACTATTTTTGTCATTCATCCCCACTGTCATAGTCAGTTCTGTTGTATACGCATTGCCAGAAAAATACATTAATCTCCAAATGTTCATCCATATTTTGAGCCAGTCATCAAAGTTTAGCAATTTGGGTACACATTTCCGTTCTGTTCCTCTGTTGCAAGTGCTATTGACAGCAAAGTCAAATATGCCTTTAGCAAAAAGGAAAGAAGTAATAGGATTCTTGTTTCTAAAGTTCTGCCTAGTCACATTCAGCACATATTTTATTTTCCTGCCTTACAACAATCTACAAACAGAACCTTCTCATTTCAGTTTTTCACACGTTTTCTTTGTGTGAATCTCACTGAAACAGGCAAGCTGTCAGTGACAAAGCTTAGTGTCAATCTCATATGAAGTCAAGAAATAGGAATTACAAAAGGAAAAAGCTAGTAGCCACAATCATTACTGTAACTACAAACAACTTCTTTCACTTCATCACCAAACTTATACTTAAAGGACAATTTATGATGCCACCCATCGTTGATATTATTGCTGTTTCTGAAGAAAATTGCTTTATTTAACAGATGAATTCTTATGAGGAAAAAACCAACGAGAGTAATGTTTACCAGGAGAAAACCCAATTCTTCTATTCTTATAAATGCCATGGACTCCTGTCGTGCCATGACTGTCTTATAAGTCTAAGCATGCCACTACTGCTTGTACACCCACTTCAGTCCAGTCATGTTTATGAGAACCTTTTCCTTCAATAGAAAATTGCTTTTTGCAGGTGCACAACTATTACCTCACTACAAGATCAAGCAAAATGGAAGAGCCAGAAGGTGGTCCTGTCTCATGCCTTATGTGCTTTCCTTCAGCCTGGAGAGACCTCAGCTTGTAGCCCAGTTGGGAACTCTCCACAACTCCTCCAGCCTACAACTTAGTCTAGCAAGCAATACTGCTGAACTTCATGAATCCACTTCTAGACGTCTCTTTTAAGGAAGACATTGTAATTGTTAAGGGTGGTTATAATAGGATTTTTGAAAAAGGAAAGCAGGTTTGGGGATGTTTTAGCTTTGTTATTGGTCATGGAAGAACATGAAAAATTATGGAAAGACATATAAGTATGATGGATCAATTAATTCTTCCTCAAAGAATTCAAAATGATGGTTGCTCGATAGAAGAAGTTGAAAGATGTCCCTAGAGATTCTGAAAAGAAATTGACAAAACAAAGGAAGAATTTCTGACAGTCAAGTGCTGCAACCAGTACAGGAAAAGTTGTTAGTGTCATCATGGGATAAAGAAGGTTTCTAGATTGTTTTCTTTCCTATTTCATGGTTTTGTTAGCGTTTCTTCCACCATCTTCCTTGCTGATGCAGTTAAATAAAATAAGGACTTTTGCAAGTAGAGAGTTCAATTTTGTGTAACAAGATGTTTACTTTGTAAAGAAAGCACTTTTTTAGAGGGAAGAGCAGGAAAGCTTTGAGAGACAAGAGGATGATGTAACTCATGATGGCATTCTGTCGAGGTACAAGTTGTGGGCCCATGTGGAATGAAATGAAGATTACCAGCACCCTGAAGGGTGAGCTTCAGAAGTAGTACTGTTTAACAACACTACTTGTTTTGTTCTCTTCTCCCAGCTGGAGGATTTCATAGCCTACATTTTTCTCTCACTTTCTCTGCCTTAAAATAATTACAGAAAGAAAAGGAAAGAACTAGTCTCAGAGCTTTATTTTTATTTCTTTCCCTTCAACAAATGCAAATCTTTTTCAGCCAAGAACTTACAGATGCTGTGAGACACATTCACTGAGCCAACATGTGTTGTTAATTTTGTATTCCTCTTCCTTCTTCCATGGAAGTGACAAATCAGGAACTGGGTAAGTTTCAGGGCAGCCAACAGGATAGGTAGGCTCTTTTCACTCCATGCTATGGCTGAATGTTAGAGATAGCAGAGTTGAACTAAAACTAAGTAATTTAGAGGAGGTTAAGTTATCTAACCTAGCTGTTATGGCTCAGAGTAGCTGCTTTTCATTCTTCACTGACACTGAGCAGCAGGAGAGGACCTCCAGAGGTCCTTTCCAACATGAATTAATCTGTGGTTCTATAAAAGAAGCTTAGATAAGTTTAGACCATATGCCAAATTTTTAGTTGACTAGAGTGAGATGAACCCCTCCTGACAGACTGATAAAAAGCCTGTCTCATGTTTCTTTTGAGGTGAGGCGTAAGTTACAGGTATTTTGTAGACTGGAGACTTAAAGGAATCTTACGATTTGCCAAAGGCTCAACAACAATGTCACCAGTCACTCTGCCTGTCAGTTTCCTGTTATAGCCACTGGATATCCCTGCTCCACATCTGCCACACAATAATCAAGTCTTCTTTCTTTTATACAAAGAGTGCCAAATTTCCTTTAGACTACTTTCATAGAATCATAGAATCATAGAATAGTTAGGGTTGGAAAGGACCTTAGGATCATCTAGTTCCAACCCCCCTGCCATGAGCAGGGACACCACACACTAAACTGTCGCCCAAGGCTCTGTCCAGTGTGGCCATGAACACCTCCAGGGTTGGAGCATTCACAACTTCCTTGGGCAACCTCTTCCAGTGCCTCACCACCCTCACTGTGAAGAACTTCTTGTAAATTTCTAGGTACATTATTGCATAGTTTGCACATGCCAATATTTCTTTTCCTGTGTTTCTTTAAGTTGAGATGCATTTTTCAAATTCCTACATGTGCCATCTTTGGGCTGCTTGATGTTTGCTGAAATGTGGTAAGAAGTTTTCTAAAGGCGAATTTCCAGCAAATGCATCACAAAGATCTGCAAAGCAATTGCTCTAGGAGAAAGTAACTCTTTGTGTAAATTATCCATATTTATACAGGAATCAGTTATTTGTACTGAGTTACCATAATCTGACATAGTCATTATTTTTTTGGGAAGAAATACAGTTAATTGCGACCTACTGATTATCTTTGCTCCACACGAAGAAATTTAATTACATTTGGAAAATACAGTTAATAATAAATACATTATTACAACTGCACAACATTAATTACAATACAAAAAGAGAAGTCTAGTTCAATTTGAAATGTGTTGAAGTGATCTTAGCAAGCTCATAGGACCTTTAATAAAGGTAAGGGTACAACAGATAGATCAGAAAGCTCCTTCACAAGATGGAAAACTTACTCTCATGTGTGAGCATCTAGTCTCGTGAAAAGTATGGAAGTTAAAGTCTCTGTGATTTTCAGCAGCTTGTTTGGTGGCCTGTTGTCAAAGGTTCCAAGGTTCCCAGAACCTCTTCCTGGGAAGCTGGGGCAGAGGCTAACTGCCTGGAGCTTCAGGACTTCCAGTGATCTTGAGATGCCATGGAGCACACTGGATTTCATAACCCAGTCTGTGCTTTGTTCCTTTAACTTTGTTATGCTGAAATCAACATCAAGCTTACCAGTAAAGTTTATTTGTTCCGAAAACATTCTACTGATGATAGCATCTCATGATCACCAATTGTTTTGCTACCAGAACGTTTTTCAAATAAATCTATCACTTCATTTCTACTGGTAGAGACACTTGCACAGAAAATGCTCCTGAGATCATTGGCATGTTCCCCATAGCACTGTTTACCACTGATTAAGGGAGACTAAAAGTTCTGTCAAAACCATAATGAATACAGCACACAAGCTCTCGGTTGCCTATGTAACTACCCCTGCTGGAATTCTTTAGTAACTTTAGCCAATGATCCTACAGTCTGATAGATAGTTACAAATCTTAGCATCAGAGATTGTAGCCTTACTGCAGAACAGGGATTTTCTGAAAGATCCACATAGAAGTCTGTGCAGGTAAGACTGGAGCAGGACTGGATTTTTATGAGGAATATGGACTATGTTTTTATCGCACCAGCATTACAACAATAAATTCACACATATGGATACTCTGTAGTGGCAAAGGAATGCACTTTATTCATTACTAGAATGTCACCAGTGATTTTATGTGGGAATAAACATGGAGCTGAAATGATATAAATTATCTCTTTTGTGGTAAAGACACTGAAATACTATTGCCACATTTCCATAATTTCCACCATTTCGACCATTTCCATGCACTTCCATAACTAGACACAGTTTTTGTCTGCATGAATGACTGTTCAACAACCTGGATCGCCAGGGGGCTACATATATGAACAAGAAAAGGTACAAAAAGTATTTTAGTTGATATCTGTTGGCTGTTGGGACATCATTTACTTTTGTTTGAGAACTTGCTAGGGGTATTTTCCTTTCCAGAAACATAATTTGGAAACAAACAAACAAGCTTCTATAAATTGAACTAAAATATTAAAGACTAAAGGCTTGATTCCTGAAGGTACTTGACCAGCCTAGCAAGCAATGCAGTAAGATTCGTTCAAATAAAAAAGCATCTCATTTTAATTAACAATAATTTTAATCTGTATAAGTAGAAAGGAGAAACTCAGTGCATCTTAAATATAACAGATTTAAAACTGAAGCTGGCCACCCCACTGCCCATTTGTATAGCACTGATTTTCAGCATGCTCAAAGCTGAGTTTACAGATGGCAAGCAGATAGCAAGTAGAGCTGAAAAAACCAGACTTGCCAATATACCACTATGTTGAAAAGTGGGATCAAAATAATGTTTTGTTTTCATCTTCAACAAATGACTTTGTATATGCTACCTATTATCAAATATGTCTATCTCATGTAGACTTGTGCATATCTACAAGCATGCATATATATACTTCTGTCTATGTATTTGTCTATATTTGCACAATCTGCAACAACTGACTAAGCAAGGTGAAAGTTTTAAGGTAAATGTAATTTTAAAATTTTCATATTTATCATGAATAGTGACATGAGTGACCTGAGGATAAAGATCTAAATAATATAGTAGAAAATTATATTGTTCATGTGAGTTAAAAACATACTGTGGAAGCCAGCATCATTATTTCTGTGCATATACTTACATATTCCTCTATATCGGTACCTCTATCTATACACTGGAGCAGAGAAATATTAGCTAACAATAGATGCATCTAATTGAAACGTGTATGAATGGTATGTACTATGCACTATCATTTCTTTCTGCAACTAATTTAGAATTCAACAGAATAATATGAAGTCTTTTACTACTTAATTAAACTTTTGTAATGCCTGTTTTACCAAGATGAATAAAATGCATAAATTGTATGAGGTGACATCTAATGCACACAAAAAAGAGAAATGTAAAAAATCAGAACAGTGGGTACATTAAACTGATTCTTAATAATTGAAACCAATTTAATCATTTGAGATTATTTTATTCTAGCTGACGTAATACTGTAGCAGTTTTATTCTAATTATAACCTGTTTCATTTTACTCTGCCTTTCTAGTTAATTATTACAGCCAATTTGTAAAATGACATGGTTCCGCATTTGCATAGGTCACTATTAAATAAATGAATAGCTGAAATTACTCTAGCATTGAAGTGTCAACTTTGGTAGAAGTCAAGAGGACTTCAAATGTTCTTCTAACACCCCTTAATGTGTTAATGACCACTATTAAACTGCAATTAAAAGGCCAGAGAAAAAAAATGCATGAAACAGTTAATAGAAAAATAGCAGAGACACAATTAAAACACTTTGGTTTTTGACTGATAGAAAATAAAGTGATATGCTGAAAGAAGTATAGTATGAATCTATGCCTAACACATGACAGAACTGACAGTTTAATGATAACAAATCATAGGCTGCCTTTTTTGGAGCATTACACGTCAGCTTGACATTAACATCAGTAGTAAACAAGACAATGTAATGATTTTACCTTGTATTTAAATTGCTACTTATTATGGTACTAAATAATAGCTTTAAATAACTTGGTGTCCAGGCTAGTGATGTACTGTGTTTGTATGAGACAGTACTGAAAGATATGTTTAAGTTTTTTGTCATCCTAAATAAGGATATATGTATGTCTTAGCTGTGCAGCCTACCACGTTTGCATCTGAAACCTTTTCTGAATCCATAACACTGTCATTAGGTTTGTTTGCTCATGAGAGGAATGAGTAGCGATGATCTAGTCCTATCTCAAAGCAGACTGGATTTTTAGCTATCAAGTGGTGTGTGTATAACTCCTAGGCAGCAGCTCAATTAATCAGAGCTATGCCAGAGCTATCATATTAAACACTGTTACTTCAAAAGCATGCTTTACTGGGAGGCGAACTGAGTAGTACAGGGATGGTTCATGTGATTTCAAAAACTAAATTATGCTCAACATGAAAATCAACATTATGTCTGAAAATTTAAATACGTATGTCAGAAAATTCAAAGTTACGGTTCCCACAGGAATTAAAATTTGACCTCCATGTACATAGGTAGTATTTCTTATTACTGCTACATTTTAATCATTCATATAATCTAAATCTCCGCAATCTAGCTGACTTATGTTTGCATGGGAAATATGAGTTCTTGATTTCCTGATTGTTATTTGTGTGTTATGTATGTTCATCCTCAAAGTTAAATTAGCTTTATGGGTTAAATCCTGTTCTCAGTTACACCATGTAAAACAAGCCTATTCTTAGCAATTCAGTAGATTTAAGTAATTCCATTAATAGAAACAAACTTATTTGGGATTTCTTATGCTACCTACAACAGGATTACTGCTCTCCCTGAAATACCATCTGTGATATTGCTTAGTCCATTGTGAATAGGCATTTACTTCTTAGATCAATGTAATAAAATGTTGTTGTTCTTTCTTATCATTATGTCTTCTCATTTAGGCAAAATGAACAGAAAGATCAGCATGTTACCTTTTGTATGCTTACTTTACACAGACAACATGCAGGTTTTTTATGCCTTCTTCCATAAATTGGTATGAAAACGGAACAGGTCTTCCCTTTCCCTTTACATTTACTTTATTAAGCATGTAGTGTCAGACAGCCACACAAATTTAGAGGAAGTTTCAAACACCATGTTGCACATTCTTATATGAGGACAAAATTAAGGTTTCAGAGGACCAGGTTTTAAAGGGTATTTAGACATTTAAAAATGTAGATAGGCTCCCCCAATGGGATTTTCAAAGGTTAGATTATTTTGAAAATCCTGCTAGGCACTGAATATATTTCTTTGAAGTTCTCATACATGTGTAAGTTCATACATTGGAGAAAAAATGCACATAATCAATGAAATAACTGGAATAGATTCAACCATATCTATTTCATGTGCACCACAGATTTTCATGTGCTTAAGTCTGTTTGTGTCCAGATCAATGCAACTTCTTTTGCTATTAAAAATGAGAGATAGTAGTTATATTGTGCAGCTGCAGCACTAAATTGTCCATTATTTATAGCTTCTCTATTTCAAAATCCCATTTCTTTAAAACATTCAAGGTTCTAGTCCTGCTGAGGATTAAACCCCAGCTGAATGTGAATGGGAAAATTTAAAAAGAAAATAAAAAAAGAAAGGTATTTTATCATATTTGCACAGTTAAAAAAATATTTCCAGGCTTTTCAGATTACAGCAACTGTCTTTTAGAACTGCAAAGGATAAGAAACCTTAGTACACTTTCTTGGAGGGTATTTTTATGCAGATAGTTTAGTTGGGAACTCAGGTTCACCAAAAATGTATATGTACGTAACAGCCATGTTATATCAGTTTTATAGGTTCAGTACCTTATATATTCTTGCTAGCCCCCTCTATGGTTTTTCCTTTTCCCTTTTCAATGGTCCTTAGCACCTGTCATTACAGAGGAGAGCCCGACAGACCCTTTTTGTTCCCTGTGGATCCCAACACGAGCCAGTTTACAGCCAGGCTGATGCAGACAGGTAGAGGCACAAGTCGTGTCCTTGGGGTCCCTTACATTGACTTATTCTCTGGCCCTGGCCTTCAGAGGTGTGCTCAGCCTGCAAAGTCTTGCTGCAGAAGCCGAAGTTCATCAGCAGAATCTCTTACTTACAGCATTAGCTCAAACAGCCACATGCACCCAATTGCCCAAGCAGCACCATACACCACCCCTGGCCAGCCCAAGGCAAGAGAAAGAAGCAAGTGTATGTTAAAACACAGAGAAGTCAAATGGAGTAATAAACTTAGGTAAAGGAATAATACAGTATATCATCAGGAACTCTACAGCAAAAATATAGAAATATTTGTGATGCAGAAGGAAGTACAAACATATTTGGGCTTTCTGTAGGGAATAGCATCAACTAAAGCACAGAAATGGTGACATGGAGGAGTACCTGCAGAAAAGGAAGAAGATTAAATGGTACCAAGCTTAGGTTTTCTGTTAAAATTATATTAAAACGATAGTGACATTAGTTAATGTAAACACTCTAGTTAACTTGTGATATTTGTATGCATTTTTAAATTGATCTTTTATTAAACATCATTTTGGAAATGCCAAAAGCCAGTACTAGTAAGCTTATAAAAGTGACAATTCAGTGAGAGAAAGTAAGTTTTTATGTTGGGGGGGGGGGGGGGATCTGGACCTTTAAACTAATTTAAACATGTCTGGATATTTTTTTTTTTCGGTTTGCTTTTGGTTTTCTAAAATGCTTTGTGAAAAACCAAACTGAACCAAAGCAACAAAAAAACCCACCCCACCTAGTAATTGCTTTTGAAAATAATGAGGTTGACTTTTCTGGTCATACTGTAAAAGTGGAATTTGATGCAGGGCTAAAGATACATATATATATATGTATATTTAATTGTAAAGTTGAGAAAAATGTAGATCTATTTAAAGCAGGGATGGCAGTTGTTGAGCATTGTGATGTATCATCTTGACATGAACTGAATGAGGTAGATTAGTGACTGACACTAGCAATGTCAGAATTTACACTGCAGCACACACAAACTCCATGGAAATATACTATTAGCACTTGAAGTAAGCAGTGATGAGTAATGAGATAAAAATTGACAGTGTCAATAGTCATAAGCCCTCACAGTCAAGAATAATGAACAGTACTATGTATATGTATATTAATATGTGTGTATATCTGTCTGTCTGAAATATATCTATAGTAACTTTAATTACACTAAATTTTGTGAAGCAACAATCCAAAATCATAGGTATGACAAGGATTCTCAGTGACATAGACTACTTAAAATCTATGGAGTGTGATATATCTTCATACAGGTACTCTATATGTACCTTCACCTTTGCGCATGGGGTAACCATGGACTTGACATTAGTGCTTATGCTATTTCATTTGCCATAAATGGGTCTAACATGCACACAGATGTACACAGGTAAGGAAAATACACAGTTTTAATAGGACTGCTTTTCTAAGTACTGAATTGCTTGTTTGGAGTCAGACCAATAGTAAGTTTTGTAGGCACAGGGGAAAGCAGCTACATACTTAGTGTAACACATTGTACTGTGAAAAGTGCATCATGATTAAGTAGTTAGTCCAGTTTGACGTTTGTTTCCAGCCTTGCTTGTCTGCAATATATTGGGCAAGTGACATAAGAAATAGGGTCCAAAGTCTCCATCACTTTGGGGTGCACTAGTAGTACTGCAGAATATCCTACCTTTGGCATGAGCAGGAACTGCAGCCATCTAGCTTTGCTGGAAAGTGCCTTAGGTGTTGTAAGTGTATCCAACAGCTGCATCTCAAGGTCAGCCTTCACATGGTGAGAAGGATACAGGGCCCTCAACTAAAGAGGGAGAAGGTAGCTCCCTCACATTGATGAGAATACTACATGTTAGGGAGTGAGAAGAAAGTTGTTTAAAAATCCGTTTGTGATCAAGAAACACATTATTTATGGCATATGTGGGTTGAATCACTTTTTCCTCAGTTTCTTTCTGTAGAATCACCTTTCAAAGTAAACTACTTTGGCAGTCTCAGATAAAGTTATTATTTCCATGCCGACTCTTGACAGCCACTGAAATGTTATAAGGGTGTGAAGTATGTTAATGCCTTGATCAATAGATGATTATTACCTTTTGTACTTTGTCTCCAATAATGTTTGTATCATCTTGACATGAAGTGGATGGAATAGATTAGGGACTGCCACTAGCAGTGTCAGAAATAATGCTACTTTGTATAAAGAAATTAAATAATGTGTTTTGCAGTCCACTACCATAAATATGAGGAGATAGATACAAACTTGGCAAGAAGCTGTGCTTCCATCTTCAGTAGCCTGTAGCAGAGATCCAGTTATGTCCTTTTCCTTTTAGTCCACCTACAGCTCCCAGAGCAACTGTTACAGGGCACCACGAAGATGGTGAACAAGACAGATCTTTAAAGATTAATTCCTCCTATTTATTAAAAAAAAAAACTTACACAAATTTGCTGCCATCTAAAATTAGTAATAAAAATAGGAAAATGGTGGTGTTCTATTGCTGTGGAAGGTAGGAAGACAAAACCTTTAAGAAAATGGAAGCTGTCAGAAAAGATAAAAACAAACACAGTGGAATGCCAAAGACTAATTGAACTTCCCATATGGAAGGAAAGCAACAGTAATGTCTCATTTAGGTTTCTATTGCCCCTTTCGGAGAGGAAATGAAATAATGGGCATCTGCATGTTGTATCTGCTGAGATTTTATTTCATTTTCTTTCTTTTTGTTGCTCTATAAAACAAAGTTTCCAGAATGATTTATGTGTCAGGTTTATAGTTCCAGTTTTTCTAATGGAGCAATTTTATTTTAAAAGGTAAAATATATTTTGTAACCTACCAGTGACATCATTCTCCACATTGGATCAATTATCTATGCATTGAATAAAGTTTAATTGAACCCTTTTAAATCTGTGCAGCTGTTGTGCAGTGAAATAGGCAGGTGGATTATCTCATTAGTATTAATCTAAATGTTCTGTGGTCTCTGCACATTTTAATGTGTGTGGTGTATATGTTTGGTAATAGTTCTTAAGTTGTTAAAAATAAGATAAGTAATACAGGAAAACTTTGATAACAATTTGTGTAATATTTGGTTCTCAAATGGGATGAATTAAGGACATTAAGATGATGAGTGATTCCACAAAACCTGTTCCAGCAGACAGAGTGAATGAAAGTATTAATTTGAAAACTTCTGACCTGTTTTAATTTTATTTTAGGAGTGCTCTGTTTTATGCATTGATGTTACTATCAGGATTTTAGCAGGTTTTCCTTCCAATCAGCTTAGCTAACTTAAATCCTTTAGTAAGTTTTACCAGCATCAAACATTTCTCCCTCACCTTCCAGGAATCTATTTTGAAAAAATATTATTTTCTCCTAGGACAAAATTTTGAAACTACTTACACAAATGATTAGGGCATAAAGCTGAAAAAATGGTCCAGGACCACAGCATGTATAAAATACTACAAAGTAACTGAGCTATATTGGCTTAACCATATGAGAATGTGAGCCCACTGTTTTCAGATCTAAGGGGGGAGGATCAGTTGGAGTTCTGCTTGGGGATGGTGTGTCTCTGAGCTACCACTGTACCTACTGGATATTAATGTCAGGTAGGACTGAAGTTACTCAGTAGGAAGCTGGCCTGGTGAGTATATCCAGAATTTAAAGGTCCATTTTGTGCCCGTGTCCAATAAAGAAAGCACTTACACAAGAAGAAAACACACTTTGCATTACTGCTAAAGAGGACCCCCTGTGTGCACTGAGATGACTCCAGCCTTGCCAGCTCTGAGAAGAGAAGGGAGATTTCCCTGTCCACAGGAAACTCATCTTTTATTTGCATGGGGAAAGGAGCATGTTGGTGAGGTCCTGGGCCTTGCAGCTCCGGAACACAAGAGTAATTGTTCCTCTGAGGATCACAGATTTTCTTTTCTGGACTGGTGTTGAAGACTCCATTCTTATCTTCCTAAAGAGCTGAGTACCAGAAAAAGTTCCCAAGAAGAGAAAAAGCTCAACTTTCAGGAAAAAAAAAAGCAAACAAAAAACACATGGGCAGCAGAAGACACAGACTAGGAGTTACTCACCAGTTAACTGTGAGAAGAAGGGGAAACTCTATGGACACTCACTGATCAGCAAAATTTTACTTTACTTCACAGGACAATGTAGAAGCTCAACATGTTACACATACATGGCTCACATTAAACCCATCACAACAAATGTTTAGGAGATATGGCAGCATATCAGCTATATAGGTTAACAACACTAAAGTGACTCCTTGACCTGCAACGTCTTCCATCAGCCCTCATGTTTAGTAACATGTAAACTACCACCTTGGGATGTGCCATCTCTGCAGCTAAATGAGTTAATGAGTTAATTCAGGTATGAGGAGCAGTGGGCACACAGAAATATGACAGTATTTCCTCTGAAGAGGAAATCAGCCTGCATGGAGTGGCACACTGTTAACCTGTTTCTCCAGCTTGCTTGGCACTGCACAGCAGGGTTCACTGGAAGCATTCATAGACTCACATCTTTATGGTATATCATGATATTTGAAACTGGTTCATTTAAAAATTGTTATGTTGTGTATTTTTATCAGAAACTTCCAGAGTTAAAGTAATATTTTGTTGTCTTTCTCCTGACTCTCCTTCCTTAACGCTTGAGCTAGAAAAGCAGATTTTCAAACTCATGACTTGTCCTCTGTGTCTCAGTGGAGGATAGGTAGCACATACCAACATTGCAGAAGTTATATGTTGTCCTGGTATCTAAAAATAACAAGGGAACAAATGCCCATAAAAATTCATCCAAGGAAAACAGTGTTAGAAATACATACTGTGCACACATGGTATTTAACAACGACAATCCAAAGTTCTCAGTAGAAGACCTAAAGATGAATGAAATCATAAAAAGGAACACTAAAGGAACACTTCCCTGTGCCTTCGAAAGCCTTTTTTTTTTTCCTTTTGCTGTAGTGCTGAAATTTTAAATGTACTTTAGACAGCTTAGGCAGTACTTCAGCTGATCACAAGCAATGGGCATCCTAACCTGGGAGAACTCTCAGCAGCAAGTTTTTAAACAGTTGTTAAACATGCTTGTGAGCCTGATAATAAAGTGGTACAGTTAAATGTTATATTCAGTTCCCTGTTCCATCATTTAAATTTCATTCTAATCTTAGAAAGATTAAGCAACAAATGCATAACATGTAAGAAGTGTAAAAATATGCTTGGGAGGGGGCTATGAGGAAACATTTATAGGAATACCCCGTTGCCAACAAGGATTGCTACTCCATTTTATGTACCTCCCAACAGCTGACTGCAGAAGCTACTTCAGCTCCAGCTCTGTTGTACAGCCTGGGGGATTAGTGAAAGAGACCACCCTGGAGGTTGTTAAATAGAAAAAATAGTGTGCCTGCCAGCTGGGGGCCAATTGATTGCTGCAAGTGTGTGTAAGGCAGTGATGAGGGGGAGGTGGAGAGGTGATGGGATTTGCTCCTGAACAGTTGGTTTTGTGACGGACTCTCACTGCCTCAAAGCTGTTGAGGCCCTTGCAATTGTCCTATAGTTTCTCCCTGAGTGGCTGCTAGATTTTCTTGCTGGAAAAAATTACGGATGTAACATAGTCCTGAAGGAAACATTATTATTAACAATGAAAGGGTTAGAGGCTTGCTCCTGCCTGGTACTGAGTATCTTCACAACCCACTGCATTCGACTGCATATAGGATCAAACCCTGTAAGAACTATAGGGACTATAATGTCCTTCCCCTTAAGGGAGAAGGACTTGCAACAAGAGCTTA
This sequence comes from Nestor notabilis, assembly GCF_000696875.1. NCBI lineage: Eukaryota > Metazoa > Chordata > Aves > Psittaciformes > Psittacidae > Nestor > Nestor notabilis. The sequence goes on along the minus strand of NW_009942192.1, from coordinate 28,703 downwards.
GGGTATTCATTAAGTATCATAAAATGGTGCATAGCACTATTTTGTTCCAGAAAAACAAGATTCTTTGCAAATGAATTTTGGAAATTGCCTCTTTTTCTTAAGGTCCCCAGGACATTCAGTAGATATAGCAGTGTGGCTTTCAGTCTTTCTAATTTACAGTTTTGTTTACAAAACCTACATTAAATCTTTACATGTAAATGAAGTGGCTTAGTTATCACTGCAGTCAGAGGCTAGAAAGTGGAATCTATCTTACTCTAAATGTAAACATGAATTAAAAAAATTGCGCACGTTTATCTCAATGTGGGCCATTTATCTGGAGTGATTTAATTGACATCTGTTGTTTGATTATACTAATATTCACCTCTTTCTTATACTGCTGCTAAGACTGTCAGCATTATTTGCCCAGTTGGGGAACCTGAGATACCTAAACATTAACCTTCTGTGATGCTGAAATTTGATATATTATTTTTGCTGTTTTCTGTCTTTTGGTTTCTAATCTATGACAGATTTGTCAATTTTACCAATGTCTTTTTAGTTTTGTTAATAATTCTTTTGAGGAAGATTCTGTCAGAGCTATTTTGACAGTCCTGTTAAGGCAAGGACTATCCCTTACTCAGAGTCTTGATGAGATGATCAAGGAGTTCTAGAACATTTCCTTTTTTAGCTCAATGTCTGACTGTTTTGCCTCATCAGAGTCCGCTCATCAAGATCTCGTACATTGGGTACTGGGATAATTTTGGCAGCTCGTTGGTGGTTTTAGACATGGGAAAGAAGTGCTGCAAGGAAAGTTTTACTCTGTTACTGTAAGCTTGACAGGAATCATGACTGTTACTTTGTGTTTGTGTCAACCTATTGCATATAGGCACCCTCAGAGATGCACAGTGCTTGTTGCAGATAGAAATTATGGAAAAATTAATTTTGAATTCTTACTGTCTTTGAGATTTCCAAGAGAACAAGATGTGGACAAACTGGACATAAGCACCAAACATTCCTGGCTGCAGGACAACTGTGTGAGTGAAGTCTGTGGTCTCTATTTCATAGGATAGAGGCAGAAGAATCTCCCAGTATTTCCAGACAGACTTAGAAATGGTTACACCAGTTTACAAAGAACTAACTCTTATACATGAATCTCTGTGTTTAGCTGCAGGACAAGCATATTCCACAGCAGCAGCTTACCTGCTACTGAATACAAGGTCTGATGGAAGATGTTAAGGAAGAAGTTCTTTACTGTGAGGATGGTGAGACACTGGAACAGGTTGCCCAAAGAAGTGATAAATGCTCCATCCCTGGCAGTGTTCAAGGCCAGGTTGGCCAGGTCCTTGGGTGACATGGTCTAGTGTGAGGCATCCTTTCCCATGGCAAGGGGGTTGGAACTAGATGATCTTAAATTCCTCTCCAACTATTCTACGATTCTATTTTGTAAGCCACAGAATTACTTTGGTGCTCTTAACCTTCCTTGCTGGTTGTAAAAAGTTCTCAAAGATACACCAGGATGCTGAAATTCCCTATTTCTGAAAAGGATCCCACCATGTTGGCCTTTGTAGTAAGTCTGATAGCATCTGAGTTCCTCTGTTTCTTTAGTATTTGTACTGATGGAGTAAGTTTTAGACTTGTGAGATTTGCTGCTTTCACATCTGTTGGACAAGACATTACCCAGTGACCATTAATAAGAGCTGTTGATGCCTGAGATCTTTTAAGCCTAGTCTTGTTACTCCTTTATCTTTTGGTACCCTGCCAATGCAGAACTGACTTCCTTAGCTACATCAGACTGCTCCCCAAAGCCTTTCTCTCCCTCTCTTGCCCTCCTTGTCCTGTTTCCCTGAGTTGAGCAGCTCCAGTTGCTGGTTCTGTGTTTGTCTTTGCAGGCTAGGAGCTGTGTATTATTTTTGTGCATCACTTGGCCATTTCCATGTTCTTCATCCTCTGTGGTGAGGTTCATGTCATATCCACGCATCCAATCTCACAGAAGTGTCTCGTATAGTTGTGACCATTTCCAGTATTAGTATGTGGAAAAGGGATCAGTATAATTATGATACTGATTAATTTGATACTACTGTAAGTGGAAAGATCGGTAAGGATAAGTATATGCTGCATTACTACAGAAAAATAACAACATCTTACAGTGAAGTCCAGTGATATTTAGAAATGGTATTGGTCTTTTAGAGCTCTCCAATTCTTAAAAAAAATATAGTATCTATTGTTGAAGAAGAAAAGGGAATTTAGTCAAACACAAAGAACTGTTTGAGGATGGTGAAATAGCTATAGGTTGCCAAAATCTGCATCTGGACATGACATTCTGGAAAGATATCAGCAGGGAATTAGATAATCACAGTTCCCTACAGTCCACCAGCCATCTGATTTTAGTTTCTTCACATTTGTACACATGTTTTTGTTTATTATCTAATGAAAATTTGACACATGTAAACATACTAAGTTAAGTGGGATTTGAAGGTGGGCTTTAGCTGGAGAAATCCCATAAAAATGTCTAAACTCATTTTTTCCTTTCAGACCAGAGGGTTTTAGAGAGATCAACTTTCTATGTGGCAGCTGGGCTCCCTGTGGTGATGTATTTTATTTTATGCTTTATAGCATGTAGCTTCTAGATTTAAAAACAAAACTGCCTATTCACTTCCTGAACAGACCTGCAGTAGAATTAAAAAAATACTTGCAATACACATAAATTGGGAAGGAAGGTAGCACAGTATGTGGAACGCCTTTTATTCTCCTAAGGCCAAAGAAGCACAAATACAGCTTAACATAGGTGAGATAAGGAAAGGCTTCTCTCACCTGTGTCGCACTGAAAAACACTTCATCTCTTCAAGGAAGCTGCTCAGTGACCAGTGTGTTCATCTCCACCTACATGTTATACCTCGGTCTCTTTGTGCTGGCTGTACAGAGGCTTCGTCATTCACGCAAGGTGGGGCTCCACATCTTACACAGCCACTCCAGCTGTTTCCAACTGCCTGTCCATCCTACCCAGGCTCTCAGTCTGCTTATCTTGCTACTTCTGTGTTGGCTCAAAACCTTACTTCTGGTCTTCAGTCATTGCTACATGAGAACGGCTTTACTTTTGACTACGTCTGCCTCCGTGACCTGCTCTGTGTACTTTCAGATTTCTAGGGATCTGCTAATTGCACAGCTTGGCTAAAAATGCCTGAAAGAGGGAACAGGCTGGAGAAGGTTTGACTGAAATTAATATACGTGGAAATTAAAACTATATAATACCTGACAGTTTTCAGAACAACGTGGATGCTCTTGACGTTAACCAAGTATACATCCATAACTGACACATTAATGATTAATGAAGTTTTCTAAGCAGATCCGCTTTTAACAAAGAAAATTCAGTGAAATCCAGGAGAGAACTTGAACTGTATTTGTTTAATTTACTTATATACACCAGCAGTGGAAAATAAGATGAAATGAGGAAATCAGAGGACATCCAAGGTGGAAATTTCTTTGGAGAAGAGATGGTGGTGGCCACCCTCAACACTATTGGAGTTGCCCTTCAAATGCGAGTTGCTGATCAAACAGGTGTTTGGGGCAGACTAGATTTCCTCTTAGTTAGCTTAGCTTTTTCCAGGACTTCCTTGAAGCCCTTACTACAAACTGAAGTTTCTCTTCCTTTTCCCCTTCATCCTCAATGGAAAACTTAGAGAAAGCATACATCCCTTGAGTGAACCCCTGTTCCATGTGTCAGGCTGACCCAGGAACATGTAACTGGCATATATCTCCTCCATCTTTACCACACTGTGCTTCTAAATTTGAATCCTGAATGGGTCACATGAAAAGAAACAGAGTTTGGAGATTTATTGTAATCACATGCTGACATTTTCCCACATCACTAACCTACCACATGATTTAACAGGATTGTCAGCTCCTGCCTGAAGGAGGGTCAGGGCAGAAATAGCAAGGGTGTTGTAAGATGGCAGGGAGGCCTTTTGACAGCATAACGCGGGAAGCTTGTGCATTATTTGCTGCAGTCCCATCTTTTAAAAAAGTTCCCGAGACTGTCATTTTGATATTAGCAAAAAAAAAGTAATTTACACTTTAAAAAAAGACCTAAACCAATAAATCTTAACAGACATTTCTGGTTTGAGCCTGAAAATAAAAAGTTTAACGCCTACTTCATAAAGCGTTTGTTCAGAGAGATTCCAACTTTAAAGTGCAAAAGTAAAAATTATGTTTTCTGGTAGAAATACGCTTTTTATAATCACAAGTGCTATTTTTCTCCCTTCTTTCGTAAAACCTAAGCTACAGAACACTTAAAAAGCCAGAATATTTTGTTAAAATACTATAGAGACATTTACCATAATCTATTCTCCTTCTTTTCTTGTCTCTCTCCATCTCTCACTTACACTCTCCTTTCTCACTCTGTTTATCTTCCTGTTACAAACCCATGCTTGTGATAAGAAGCTGCTCCTCCACTGCCAAGGAGTAAAAGTAATAGGTACCTTTTTCATAAAAATGAATCCAGTGTTATCTCACATAGTTTTCCCCTCTAATCTGAAACAAATCAGGGACAGCTAGAGAGTGGCAGGAGAAAACTCCAAAAATGAATGAATTAGATGATAATGTCTTAGCTATCAACTTCAGATAAAAAAGAAATTAAAAAATAAATAAATATTAAACTATGCTTTCTAGTGGTTTTGCTTTAGACAATATAAAACAGAGGGTTAATCTTGATTCTGATTTTACATTTCATTGTCACTAATTAATTTTCAGACAGTTTGAGAAGCTATGTTTACACTTTCAGGGATTTGTTAAGACACATGCATTGGTATGGTAATACAGCCACACTCAAAAGACTTAGGCACTTTCTTTCATGGTCTCACTGAAAAGACTGTGGTAGGAAGGCAGCTGTGTCAGTCCCTATGGTATAGATAGAGTGCTAAGAAAATGATTAGGAAGTAATGGAATATATCACGATTTAAAAAAAAACAAACCAAAAAATATGTGTATCCCATGAAAATCATTTATTTAATGACCAGTAACAGAGAAAGGAGGTGAAAACAATACATGAGGAAGATCATCCTACTTAGTGGTTTTGGAGAAGGAAGAACTCATCATAGTTTGCCATACCAAACCTGGTAACACCTTTTGTGAATTCTTAGGATGAGAGATAATTGCTCTCTTGGCAGCACCATTTTCATTTTCCATTTTGGATAGCTCACATAACTTTCTATCCAGCCTGGATATTTTTACAACTTTCCTGTGCTCAGTAACAAATTTATATCCATACTTCCCAGGTGGAAAAATCTGAATATTTTCTTCTCAAATCCAATGTGAAAAGTACCTTTCAAACCACTTGCTTTCCTTTTTGTCTTTTGACACTTGGTCCCAAGTTTTGTCTTTTTTACCCTCCACCAGGAACCAGCAGATAAGTCATTTTGAGAAAGGTAAGAGGAAAACTGAAAAAAATGACAGCATCCTAGGCTGGGGATCACCAACAGGCAGGCCTCAAAGCAAAGTTAAACAGCCAGGCAGAATGCACAAGAATGTTATTTTCAAAAGAAGAAATTCAAGCTAATGATGACTCATTAAGGAAGAAAATCAGAACTTTCACAATTGATACAGACAGGAAAATAAAGAAATGGACATAAAAATTTCTGTTGTGGAACCTTCTATAGCATTCC
>NW_009942192.1:21003-23039 GCF_000696875.1 Nestor notabilis | reverse complement strand
CAGGGGAGTTGGAACTAGGTGATCTTAAGGTCCTTTCCAACCCTAACTATTCTATGATTCTATGATACAGTCTGCTTGATCCCTCTACAGTTACACTCTTAAGAGAGGGGCTACTTAGTGCAGCTAGTAGGAGAGTCAACTCAATGGATTCACTGATGCAGGAGCTCATCTAGCCAAGTAAAATGTCTGGGTTGATTTAAAAGCAAACAAAAACCCCCATATAATTTTACAATCATTAATAACATTTCCTAATGCTAACCCAGTCTTGTGCTTTGGGATGCAAACAGAAAACATTCTTTCCTTTGCTTGGTTGGATGTATGCATTATTATTATTTTATTATTTTGTTCATCTTTAATCCCCCATTCCATTACTATAGTCAGGGTACACAACTTGATGGACTAATGGTGTGATCTAACATGGAAAATCCTATATTGACATATAATCATAATTCATATTTTATTTCGCTTTTTTACCTTCTAGGATATTAGAATTTTCTTCTTTTTTACTCTCAATCCTCTCAATCCTCTTTCTGAAGCTCAACAGTCCCTGAAACTATTCTATCCTGTTTCCTTCCTACTCCGTTGTTATTTTCTGCTTTGTTCTCTCTTTCAGTTATCCTATTCTCTCCACAAAATTCGTTCACCCTCGTTTCACCTTCTTTCTCTCTTCTGCTGGCCATTGGGTAGGAGATCAGGCAAAGCACTGGAACTCTTACTTTTTAACATAGAATCAAACTGATTTCAGGTCCTAACATATTTATCTTAGTATTTTAGCTACTTGCATACTTACAGTCACATTTATCTGCCTTTTTTGTTGTGATGACCTTCAGACAGATACTGTGTGCTAGTGGCTGATGTATTAAGAAAGAGAAGACACTGTCTAAAGTCTTTTCCTGGCTTTGATGGGTCTCTCATCTGGGTGGCAGCAGTAACGTGGAAGCAGAATATTAATTCAAGATTTCTTTTCAGAAATCCTCCATCAGCACGGTTAGCTTCCTTCCTCCCTGCTGCATACCAACAATTAAACCTTCCTGGTCTCAAATGACCAGCACAGCACATGACGCTACTTTCTATTTGCTTTCTATCCCTATTCCCCATTTGGCAGTCTGGGCTCTTCTCCTTCTAGTGCTGCATCTTTACACATTAGAGATAGAGAATGGGGAGAGTAGATTCTAGGGTTTTATCTATTTTTGTTATTTTTCTGTGGGGAGAGGGTAGATGATTTTTTTTTCCACTTCCTGTGTTTGCCAAAGCCACTTGTAGCCAGTGTAATTCCTTCTGCTCTTTAGATGAAGCACAGACCATGAGAGACCTCTCTTGCATAAATGGAAGACAGTTTTTCTAATGTTAATTACATTTTCTTGGGCAAGATACTATGCTATATCTCCCTGTACAGCTTGTGCAATGGATGCTGTGATGGGGTAAGAGCTGTGTTTCCCACATTTCTACTTGTAGGCAATGACATCAAACGCAGGTCTTATGGTGCAGTTTTCCCAGCTGTAAAATGGGAATCACTCAGAAAGGTAATTCATTCAGGCTGTCACCCCTAGAAGACAGAACTGCCTTTTAGGATTCCCTAGAGAGGTGCCGGACAACTTACACATGTGTAATGACATATCTGCAGTCCAAGCTACCTTTCCTCTGACACAGCATCTGTTCAGTTTTGCATGTTTGCCTTAAGTCAGGCTTTGAGATCTTTGATGTTTGTCCAGATTCCAATTCATCATCCCATTTCTTTTTCTCTTTTTTTGTGCATTTTAACATCTTCATTCATCTCATCTCTCCATTACATTAAAAGTAGGACTGGTTGATGTCTTAGTGAATTTTGAAGTGTCCAAAATTTTTAATATTCTTTCCATTAAAATGTCTGCCTGCTCTGTTTCTTTCACCTCTAGCACAGCAAAAGCTGTTTCACCACTTTAGGGGGCTCAGGGTTCAAACGTACTTTGCTCAGCCAGTATTCGACTCCAAAGAATTTTATGTGACAAAAGGTATTGGAAATTCATCTGCCTTGTAAACAAAAAACACATCCTGAA
>NW_009942192.1:13503-16003 GCF_000696875.1 Nestor notabilis | reverse complement strand
GAATGTTGTGTTCCAGTTGGAACATCAGTTAAATTAAAAAAAAAAAATGTAGCACAAAAGTAATTTCTACTCTTTGGATCTTCTGGTAGGCAAAGTAGCAAAATTAAAGCACTAGAGCCACCTTCTGACTGCACAGAAATTGCTGCATTCTGATAATGTTGACAGCATTAATACGTTAAACGGAAGGGAGAACGGTACATACACTTCAGTTCTTTGTACCATTACCATAATGGCCTGGCTCAATAAATACTATATTTTGCTGTAAATAGAGGTGGTTGTTTTTTGTTTGTTTGGTTGTTGTTTTTGGGTTTTTGTGTGTGTGTATGTAGAGCATTATCACATACGTAAATATTTCACATCTTGTTTTGTAGATGTTACAAAAGGAAATGCAACAGGGATAATTTCTACAGAAAGTGCCCTGTATAGCACTTTTCCATTAGGGAAAGCAGTCCCAAGTTTTCAAATCAAAACATACAAACAACAGACAAAATAATATTCAGTCCAATTCTCTAAACAGGGAGAGGAAATTAATAAACCCTAAACATTTTGATTGACATTTTACCCCCAAACTGTCTATGTATGTAGTCATAATAAACCCTAACTGAAATAAACAAAGGCAATTTTATAAACTTAATACTAACTAGATATTATACAGGGTTATTAACATTACCTTATGCACATATCAAATCAAATCTTACACTCTTATAACCCCATGAAACTCCTCAGAAGTCAATCAAGTTGAATGGGTGCAGAGCAGAATTTAGCCCTGTATGTTTACCCAAATCTTAACCCTTGCGGCTTACATTAAAGTCTTAGGAGAGAAAATATACACAAATAGATTCCTAAAGACCTTTTTCACCTATATTTTGTATATGTAAATATTTGAACTGCTATTCTACACACATTCCTTGCATAAAATACGTAACTCAGCAAAGGTACTCATCAAAATATTGCAACTAGCAAACTGGCCTCAGTGTTACAGAGTGTTTATTTGAATTAAGTATGTTTGAAATTCGTTAGTTGTTAAAATGGTCTGTTTAAAATATATCAAGCTTCATAGCACATATTGTTTAGAGTGCATTTGGTATTATTACAAATGCTTAACAAATGTTGTCAGATTTATTTTATGTAAGTCACACTTATGAATTGAGGCAGAATTTTATTTTGCCAAATATACAGAAATATCTGGGGGTTTCAGTTATTGCCTCTTGAATTTTCTTCCACTTAGGAAATTGTTTTCAAGACTCTGAATTGCTCTAATTAAGCAGAGCTACATTCTTCAGGATTTTAATGTTAGCTTTCTTCGTACTGTTAATTACAGCATAAGAATGATGAGAGTGAGAGAGACACTTTTTCTGAATGGAAGCAAGTTGTAGCACATTAAGCACAGCATACTGTATTACTTTAAAATGGGAAGGGAAAGATTTTAAAAATAACTGTTAAAGGGGAAATTTTATTCCACTATTTATTTTCTATGAAACGATTCCCTATCCATTGCTAGCTTGCTTTGGGAGTGCAAAAGAAAGATCAAAACCAGAAAGTTTTCTAGATGGGGTGTCTGCAAAAGCTTTACTTTCATTTCATGAAAGTTTTCTTGGTACTGCTGAGTAGGTGTACTAAAAGACAGGAAAGAATATGATACAGTATCATTAATAAAAAATTGAACTGTTATGTTTGAGGAAATAAAAAGACTGAAACTTAATTAACAAACTGAGTGGAAAAAATAACATCCTCTAAAATTTTATAGAATGTAAATTTATAACCATCTGGCCATAAACTGCTGATGTTGATGAGTAGCAAGTGAAGTTTGTATGCACAGCCAGGCTTAGGAATCTTTGGGAGTGGTGAACTTGGCATGACTTTTTGTTTATTTGCCCTGGCCTCGATTTTTTTGCAGTGTTACATGACCTGCTCTGTGAAAGGAGCCCTTGTGTTACAATGTGAAATCTGTTACAAATATTTACCATTGGGGAATGCAGGAGCATGGAACTCTGCCAGCCAGACAAACTATAAAATTCACTGCACATTTTGGAACTAGTCACTCAGATCACACTGGGCTAAAATTCCTTTTTCTAATGAGATCATGCTGTCACATATTATTGGCCTTTTGCGCCATCAAACTATGAATTCCATACTTTTCCCTAGATAAAATATTTACTTTAAAATATCTGGATAAGGGCCTGCATCCCTTAACAACCACAGCTTGTCTGATGACTGAGACACTCTGGGTTTTCAAAAGGTGATGCTCCCGTTTGAAAAATGAAATACAGTGCAGGATGGTTTTACTTATGCTTGAGACTCACCCAAATGCTTTGAGTTAAAATATACAATTCAGAACTTTGCCGTAGTAAGGGAAAGAGAAAGAAAGAGAGAATGAGAGAGAGGAGAAAGGGACAGAATGAAAAAGAGGAAAGAGACAAATAAGAGGGGGAGAGAGAGAGCTAAAGACTAAGAGATAGGAAGAGAGACAGAAAAAGACAGAGAAAGAAGGGAAGAGAGA
>NW_009942192.1:0-13405 GCF_000696875.1 Nestor notabilis | reverse complement strand
AGAAAGAGAAAGAGAAAGAGAAAGAGAAAGTGAGAAAGGAAGAGAGAAAGACTGAGAGAAAGAGAGAGAAAGGAAGAGAGAAAGAGTGAAAGAAAGAGAGAAAGAGTGAGAGAAAGAAAGAGAGAGAAAGAGAAGAAGGAGAGAAAGAAAGAAGGAGAGAAAGTAAGTAAGGAGAGAGAGAAACTAAGCAAGTAATAGAAAAAAGAAAGAAAATAAAGGAAAGGAAAGAAGAGAGCAAGCAATAGGGAAAGAGAGGAAAGATGAAAGGAATGGAGGAATGAAGAGATTTGAATCAAAGCATTTCTACCTTTTTCCTCCTAATTGCTTCAAATAGCAGCAGTCAAGGGTTTCCTAACTGTTGATTTTGCTAAATTTCTTTTGCTTTTCCTGTAAAAGAAAATTGTAATTTTAGGAGCTCTGTTATCATTTAGGAGCTATATATTTTTGTAGATCTTGCCTCAGAGTACATATTTTTGTCTGCCAATCCAGAACACCATTTGTGCCCATGGAATGGTGTAGTTTAATTTCTCAGTCTTTGATGTCCACTAACTTCTTTCTTACTGCTACATTTGGGCTTTGTGGACATCTTTACAAGCACATTGATATGCAACCAACCTAATGGTGCTCGGTACAGGAAGCCCTAATCTTGACTAACTGACAAGATTTAAATTGAGGAGACATCTTCTGCTGATTAGCTCCCACACCCACAATTATCCAACTGGGGTGTCAAGCAAGGTTTAACATCTCCACTGATTCTGGTCTCAGGAGAAATCTGGGAGGAAATGCAATCGCTTTTAATAACTGCTGCCTTCTGAACATGCAGACTCCCCAGCTGCACAATTTCCAGCCATTCAAGCTCCCTTCAAAATTAACCTTTCCAGCGAAAATATAATTTCACACAAAATGAACCACCAAGTGATTTTCAGCATAATTTATTCAAATTGCTGAACTCAGAATGGCAGAGCAATCTACAGTCCGAACAGACCCATGAATCAAGAAATAAAAAAGTTTATGTACCCAACTGTCTCCTGGCAAATATGGGACTAATTTTAAACATTCCCAGAATTCTTTGTGGATGCTACACTCCAGCACCTGCTTCTCATTAAAATTCAATTGATCTGAATTTTTTGCAAATAAGATTTGATTGCTTTCCATATCATAAAACAGCATGTGCTATATTGCTCTGAATCACCTATTGTGCAACATATGTGTCCAGTTCATCTGCATTACTTCAGTTTATGGCTGAAACTCAGAGTTATCCTTTTTCTAAGTTTATAATAGGATTCCAGAGATTTCCTCCTAGATCATATAATGAATGGAATATTTAAATGAGTAAAATACTTTAATTCACTTACAGGTATTAGAGCTTTATGAGACACAATTCCCTGATTAAAAATGCGGTATATATTTTGCTACAAGTTTTAGAGCAGCTTCACATGCTCCAAGTGTGATTGCTGTCTTATATCCCAGAAGTTAATGACTTTTTAAAAATACATTTTTAAGTATTTATCAAAGCTGAAGATGGCAGACTGCAGAATACAGCATATTAATTCCTTTGCTCCAGGCAGGTATTAGGCACTTCTAAAGTCTCATATAGAGTCTTACTAAGGCAATGTGTTATTCCTTTCCTACTGCTCTGAGAAATTATCTGTACTTCAGTCTGGTGAGAGCACCCCCTGTTGTCATCTGTAAATCACTTCCGTTCTTTGCCACAGCTCTTTTTTAGGTGAGAGAAGATAATAAGTGGCAATTTGCTAGCTAAGGCTCCTCTAAGTTTAAGAAGCCAGGAGCATCTTCTCTCAGCCTGACAACAGTGTGACAACAACATACATTTAATTCATTCAGAACCCAGACTTAACTTTACAATGCTCAATAAGGACTTTGTATTCCCCACCCTATCCAATGCTCAGATTTCATACTGGACTTTAGCAAGAAGTCGTAAGGTAAGTTCTCATTAGAAGTCATCTTTACCTAGCGTAAATACAATGCTGGGACAGGATTTATAGAACAATACTAAAAGGCATGCATATAAGCTGATTTGTTGCAGTGCTTCTGTGCCATTTCTCTCAAATAAAATAAGCTAGCTTTACTGGAAGTGCTTTGTCCCATTTCCAGGCTGGATCATTTCAATTACTTGTATAAACACCAATTTCCTGTTATTTTTTCTCATCTGTTTATATACTTGGAGAAAACTGCTTCATAGATACTGCAACTTTTTTTCACCTGGAAAACTTGTAATGAAATCTTGTGCTCACTGAGCAGTACCTGACAGATGCTGTTCTTTCTTCCCCCAGTGGCTTTGCCAAGGCACCTACAACACTCCTGCTCATGACCTACAACACCCTTGCTGATTTAGTCCCAGCACATTTTTTTTTCAGGTTTGGCATTTTGCCAGGTTGCCTGACCCTGAGTAATTCAACACAGAAAGTGATTAATTCAGAGTTGAGGGACTAGATACTTCAAAGGTGGAATCTGTAAAGGGAAGAAGTGAGGGGTGGCACCCCTTAGAGGGATTGCCTTGCTCAGCAACAGGCATGGGAGAATCACTCAGCTCACTGAAGCTCTACTTATACACATATTCCCTCACTGCATTCTGGGTAAAATATTCTGTGAAGCAGGAGCCAAAGCTATAGGAAGGCATGGAGATGGACTCTGAACTTATCTCCATAGGTCCTGAAAGCAGAACTGGTAGAAACAGCATATGTTCCATGAGAGCTGAAGGCCAGAGCAGCAAGGTGGTTGAATCCCTGGCACCCAAACAAATGAATTCAGAACTTGAGAATTATATCTTATGCACTCCTGTATCCATGATCTTGCAGATGAACTCCATACCATTTTCACTCCTTAATATTGCTAATGCCTCACGATGTCATGAGCATATTTCATTAACTAGAAGTCTTGAATATTACTAAGATCAGACTTACGAGATTGTGTGTTTATATTATCTCCTTTTTCACTTATGCAAGAATAGACACTGTAAAAAATGTCAAGAAAAGGAAAATAGTCAGTTACTGAATGTTTAGAAGCTACCAAAGTACTGTGAGAGTGAAACTGTCAGCACAAAAATACCTGGATATAAAGATCTCAGGAATAAACTCAGGCTTAAAAGGAGGAAAAAACGTCAGAAGAATGAGATCCCAGAACAACTTCCCAATATCACATTTGGGAGTAAAAATTCCTATCCTGTGTCAAGATACATTTTGAGAAGTTAATGAAACACAACTATACAATATGCTTGTCAGATAGAAGACGCAACTCAGTAACCTAGGTGGCTTTTCCTCAGACCCTATACCTGTACATCTATAAGGCTTTGACAGGGTGGCCCTGTCCAAGTGCCCTGAGCAAATTGGAAGACAACTGGTTTCATTCTCATTTCCTAAATGGGACTTGCAGGTTTGTTTAAGTCCCAGTAAAATGTATTTCCTTCTCTGCATTGCCTTATTTATACCCATGGCTTTTTATCTTCACATTTAGAACAGCAGCTTTTCTGCTGGGCTTTCTTTCTACTCAGGCTGATTATTGTTTGCTTTAGAAATTCAAAGAGGCATGGTGCACTGCAAGCTACCACTGCCCAGAGCCCCTGGAGAGCTTGAGGTTTACAGATAAATTGGTGCTATCCATTACTAAATACAACCTTGTTGCATGCTTACCTGCCTGGCAGCTGTGGACCACATCCTGCTCCTAGCAGGCATCTTTGAGCTCCAAAGAACCCTTTGATAACTATGTCAACAAAAAACCACCAGCACTTCATTGTTACTTAGCTATTCTGATCACTAAATCGGTGGATGCAGGCAGGCAGCCCAGGATCTGGCCGTTTCCTGTCCTCCTGGGAGAAAACAGGCAGGGCTTCATTTATTCCTCTACACCTAAGCCTTATGTTCGAAGAGTCTATTAAGTTCAAGATAAAAGCTATTCCAAGCTGTAAGAACAAGTATTGTTATTTAATAAGTTAAGATGGTCACTAGTAACAGTGTTTGGTGAAATTTGTCTGGATAGACTGGTTGATTAAGCATTTTAAAACCTGTCTGTTTCTATACAGCAGTCTACAATGTTATACTTCACAGTATTTGTTTTCATAAGTCTGCACAGAGGCCAAAGCTGCAATACACTTATGAAGAATATTCAATAAAAGAGAAGTTGAGTATCCTTGAGAGCTAGGTTCTGCCTCACAGATGTGACCTGCATTGTGGGATTGTGTTGCATAACACTCCAAGGTTAAATTAAAGTTGGCCTTCCACATCTCTATTGCCAGTTAAGGTGATTCTATCATAGAGGGTTGGGGGGGGAGTTGAGAGTTGACTTCCAAAAAGCTCACAGTGGATGACTTTAGAAAGTTTCATTGACACCTTTACTTCAATTGTCCAACTACGGACAAAATATAATGACACTGTTAAAAATCCTCTGCTTATGATGCCAGCAGGAAAGTCTACAGTATTTATTATAGAAATCCCCATGATGGTCTGCACCGAGTATTTGATGCACTTCAGGGAAATGCTGGGAAAATCAAGGACTATGGTTACATCATGCTGGCCACAGCCAGCTGCCAACTATATCAGCTTTGGCCACTGACAGTATTCTCAGCTAGTGGCCTATCAGTTGTACACTCCATTCATACATTACACTTATGACATCTCCTTCCCACCAGGGTGATTTAATCCAATCTGGTCCTACTGCACTTGTCCCACTTACTGCTCTCATCTCCTTCTAGGTTGTGTTACCTATGCATTACAGCTTTGTGTTGCACCTAACTCTTCCCTCTTTGGTCAGGAACATGTTGCTCAGGCACTCCAATTAATTTTTCCTCATATTTACCTGCTGTAACAAAGATATTTCACTCATAAAGTACACACTAGCTGTCACTTGTATCCAGCACTCTATTCCTCTGTGGAGGGCATGTCACCCATGATAGCTAAGCCAGCTGTCACTCATGCATAGCACTTCCAACCTTATATCTAGGGCATGTCACTCATACACTTCAGCTGTCCCTTACACCAGATGTCCTTTAAATCTAGCACACCATTCCTCTATCTACTACATGTTTGTGTTCATTACAGCTGTCCCTTCTCCCTATCACTTTCCTCTCCTGTTTAGTAAATGTCATTCAATCGTTCACTCCATCTGTCTTCTTCACTAAGTAATCCCTTTTCTGTCTATATACTAGCTCCCTTAAAAACTCTATTTTACTTGTCCGCTAAGGCTGTCTGTTGTACCTAGCACTTTGGGATAGATTTGCAAGAGTGACTTAGAGGCCTTAATGAGTCTCTGAGTATGTAGTTTAATACTTAGTCATCATTAGCACTTAAAAATCCCCCAATTCAGGGGTGTCTATGACAGACTAAATTTTCTCCAGCCCTTTAGGAATCCAAGTTTCAATAGCTGTGTATGAACAAAATGTCTCTTGCCTAGACAGTGCTGAATTTCTTGAAGCTCCAATTCATACTCAGAGATTCACAAATCATGTGCTCCTCCACCCTTTTTACTTGACAGATCCATCACAATAAGCATTTTCAGAGCATACCTATATGACAAAAGGCAGTAAGATTCTCCTTCCCCTTCAATAAAAGATTGGAAAATATAGACTTATATCAGGCATATATTAAAATTCTTCTTCCTCCTTTACCTTCTTCAAGCTGTGATATAACATGAGATCTTTCCTGCATGGAAAGGTACCCTAACCAATGGATGATACCGAGTGTTTAAATATTCTCTCTTGTTTAATCCCTCACCTTGTTATTTTTAATAGAATAGCAACTGCAAGGGGTGGGGTGAGATGAGAACTTCTGACTTGCAGATAGCTTTGCAGTTATATCTTTCATGAAGAATGTAAGCTCAGATGAAATAAGGTTTTGAGAACAGGTCTCTTGGCTGCACACCCTCATCATCAAGTGGTATTAGGCTGGGTCCTTGTATTTTGTTTGTTTTGTTTTATCTCTTTGTAATTTCTCTGTAAAAATAAATTACATCATTTTAGTACTCCACTGCAGGAGACAGTTCACAGGTAAGAAAGGGTTGAGCAAACAGTTGTCTTACAAACAGGAAAAATCCCTTCAGCTCCATTACTATTCTCCCTGTTTCATATCATCTAGCTTCTGGTTCAGTTTTCATCCATTGGCATGTAGCATAATGTGAGTTGGGGAATAAGGAGAGGTAACTGGCTGGCAATTTCCTTGAAAATTAGAAGTCATGGTTTTAAGCCCTTCTTGAGAATTTAACCCTTCATCTGTGGTGGGAAATGAATAGCACCAGGGAGGCTAGAAAGAATAATGGTTGGTGGACCAGAATTCCAAGTTGAGTTTCCATGTTGATGATCCATTGAATCCTTAGCTGCATGTTTCTTTGTCCAAACCTCATCATTTGAGCTGTGACTGTGGTTCAGGTCTTCTGTTCACCAAACTGGAACTTCATTTAGGTACTTAGATGCTGTCATATCCTTGACCTTCAAGACCATTGATCGAAAATTCATTGCTATAGTCCTGTTTTCTCAAAGTTTTTCAAATGTCTCCTCTCACTTCTTTTCTTCAAGTTTTTCTAACTTTTTAAAATGTTCTTAAATATATATATATTTACCTTCCTTATTAGAGTACTGGATAGAAGTTGGATGTTTTTGACAAGGGGCTGCAGAGTGGCCTCTGTGGGAGCAGGCCACAAATTGCCTTGTGCTGTCCACAGCTGGGTCTAGCTGCCCTGAAACAAGTGTTAGCACTCCATCATGTGCCAAAGTCCAGTGAGAGGAGCACATGGCACCTCTTCTAAAACGTTGTCTTTTTTCTCAATATCCAATTCAATAATGTAAAGTTTGCATTTCTTGCCAATAAATTAAATTAACTAAAATTCCTTAAGTCAAGACTGTTTTGGCTGTGACAAAGCCTAATGATGTATTTCTGTGGTAAAGACAAGTCCAAAGTGAAAAAAGAACAAAGGTCAGTCTTTCCTCTTTTTAAGGGGAAGTATCCTTCTACATTAAATATGTGGTTAATTTGTAAGAAGTTACAAGATCCGGGTTCCTCTGGGCCATTTTCAACTGGAGAATATTATATGCTTAAAAACAATTGTTAAAAATCCCACATGTGCTGTTAGATACTAATAAACCTGTATCAGTGGGAACAGATCTCATGAAATGCTCTCATAAATACAGATGCCTATGTTTTTCCTGAAATGTAATGTTCCCTCGATTGTTTCATAAACCCAAAAGCTTCTCAGTGTCATCTGCTGATATCTATAGAAGAGTAACCCATATGAAAGCTGTGGGTGTTCATGTTCTGAAACTACTTTTGAGCATTTGAATCTAGATTGCTGGTTTTCAGCTCTGATTTTTCCAAGATGAAGTTTCCTGCCACACAGAAGCCAGTGTCCTGTCCTAGTAAGGTTTTATTTTGACATCTGAAGCAGTGAAAACTCTTTACACTTGCTTACTGCTTATAGCTGAATGCGTCTCTTCATGAATAAACCTTCACTTATAACACAGCACAAAAATTTATCCCACAAAAATTGCTTCAAGATTTTCCAGTGGAAGTATTTGCTCTGTAACCAGGTTCCAAAAATCCCTTAGTGTACACCTAAGAATTGGGTGGTGTCATACCTCTTAACATCCTCATAAATGGATAACATCAGAATTATTTCACTGAATGTGTTTATAGAGAATAAGGTCGTCTACACCTGGGGCAGATTCTCAGAGGTGCTGACAACACTACTGGAGCTGATTGTCTTAAAAGCAAATACACATGGTTTTAGTTTATGTCTGCCTGTAACTTACTAAATATATTTACAGGCTCAGTCTTGCAACCTGCTGTGTGAATACAATTGCATCCATGTGTGGACTGTGGTAAAGCAGAGAAGACAGATGATCTTCCTTATATGGACTTTTCCCAAATATGCACTAAGCAATTAGAGATGAAAAACCATTGCCACTGTGTTTGTCTTTTCCTCATGCTGAAGGTCATCGTGTTGTCTGCTGTTCATCTGCAGGGGTTATGATCTTTGGCTGGCCATCCCTCAGAGAGAGGAACATACATGACTCATGGTGATTTTTGCAGTATTCCTTCATGGATTCCACTTGTCACCACCACAGATGACTATCCTCGTGGAGCACGCTCTTTGCTGACTTGAAACCAGAAGTGAACTCCACTTATGTCAGGAACTGCTAGGATAGTCCTTTTCAACAAATCAGAAAGCTTTCTCATCCTCCCAGAGTTTCAGACTTGGTTCAGTAGGGGCTTTTTTCTGAAGGAGATAGATGGCCTTTTCTTGGCTGTAAAGCTTCCCTGCCTGCCATATCTACCAATTAATGAATCAGCTACATGCCAACTTTTGGGAAGAGCTTGAGCCTGTTCCCAAACAGGCTCAACAGGAGGGCTGTTCCCTCACCTGTATTGCACCGAGCACAACAAGGCCTGGATATCTGACTGGGACTGGATAATGTTAAAGGATAAAATCAGTCATAGGCTTAGTTAATACTACTAAAAATATACAGATTCTAATTGTAGGGCCAGTACTTGACCGTCCAAGTAGTAGTTCCCTGACTTGTCCACCTTTGATAATGGTCTCACTTAGCGTGTCCTGTAATAATTTCTCTGCTTCCTAACTACTGTTAGAAAGAATCAAGTAAGATGCATCTGGAAATTTAGAAATGGTGTACCTGAATATTTTAAGGAACTACCCAAAGAACTTTTTGAACTTTTGCAGATAATGTTAATCAAGCTAGGGATTCAGAGACTAAAAATAACCCTATATGACAGGAAGGAATAACTGGGAAAATTCTGGCCAATTAATTTTACATAGATTCTAGGCATAATATTCAGGCATACAAGGGAATCAATATGCAAATATTTAGGGAGATTCCAATTAATAATTAAAAGTCAGCTTATTAAAAATAGTCAATGTTTTTTAAAAATATAATCAGTTTCTATGTTGTAATTACTGACCTAGATCTCACCAGTTATCCATGCAGATGGAGTCTTAGGTCCATACGGAATGGTGCTGGAGTCCAAGGGGCTCTGCATTAAGAAAGGGTCAGTCAACATGGAGCAAATTGTAAGAATGAAGCCTGCATAGAATGGACTGAAATCAGACATTACACAAAATGCTACCTAATACAGACTTACTGACTTGGAGATAAATACTCATTAAAAGTGATAGATTTCAAATAGGTTGGCAAAAGGGAGAAGAAAGTAATTACTAGGGCAAGGCTTCTCAGGGGACAGCATTATCTAGAAGTGCCAGGCAGCATCACCGTGGTCACTACTGGAATCCATCTTATTTCTAATGATGACTTTGTTATCTCAACCATGGGAAGTACGTAAGATTCACTAATTGTGGCTGGGCACAAAAGGCAAATTTTTTATGGTATTAAAGATAGTGGTCTTGTCCATTATGCAGATGCATCAGATATTTTCACAGTTGAAGGTGACATGGCAACAAATCCTTCTGCCTTGCCACATCTGTTACAGTACCAAAGTATTTATGAACACACTTCTCCCAAGAGGATTTTCAAAGTATTGATTTCTGTGTTCAGACAAAGCATTGGTGCTGGCTAACAGTTTGCTTGAACCTCTATTTCAATTTGAAATCCAGGAAAACATGAGTGGGATTTTTTAAAATATATGGAAGAGTGTCCTTTTGGACCTAATACTGAAGATATGTTCTGACCCTGCTTGCAGCCTTGCATCTGTTCAGTTCCCAAGAAGACAGCAAGGTGCTGAAATACAGATATGTTTGGGCAGTACAGCACCTATTCAAAAGCAAGTTGTTGACTCTTGGCAATAAAAGACAAGTATGGCAGAAGTATCAGGTTTCTGAAGCATGTAGATCTAAGAAAACAGGTGAGCACCTGAGGTGCAACTTATGAAGAATTTAGGCATTTACACACAAAGTGAGAACCATTAAAACTTGTTGCTTCTGAAAATTATTAGACTGCTAGGTGTTAGAACATTCATGTTTACACCTTAAGTATTCTAATTGTCCACGTACAAAACTGTGGCTACCTTGGGTGGGCTAAATATGTTGGTCCATAATGCTGATCTAAAATTCAAAATTAATGAACTAATAAATCAGAGTCCACCAAACTCCATGTTAGCCCAATTCAGAGAAGCCCTTGAAAGTACCTGAGCACAAAAAAATGCACAGTGACCTGTGTTAGATGGGTCTAACACTGTAAAAATTGGTCTGTGGTGGACTATCCTGATCAAGATAAAAAGCATGTATGTATTTGTGTTAGACGGGTATAACACTGGAATTGGTCCGTGGTGGACCATCCCCGATTCCCTGGAGTGGCTGTGCCCGGCGGGGAGCCGACAAGGCCACACCTCCTGGCGCAGGCTGACACCCTGCGTTGGGACAAATGTGCATGGGAAAAGGGGCCGGTGGGGCCACTCCTCCTGGCACAGGCTGGCCCCCTGCATCGGGATGAGTTGGCACTTTTTGGCATACAAAAGGCTCGGGGATAGAGAGAGATTGAGAGAAGGAGCTGAATCCAACTACCCTTTTATGGTGGACCATACCTCCGTGGGCATGCCTGCAAAAGTAGTGCCTGCTACCCTGTTTGCTCTCAATGCACCTCGGAGCTGGCATCTGTGTAATTGAACAAATGTGTAGGTCGGTAGGAACCTGTGTCTAATCTGTTCTTTGGTAGCCTTTAATTCTGTCTCTTTCTAGCTTGGGATATCTCTGGATTTTACATCTGTTTTAGATCTTGTAATAAACTTTCTAGTAGTTTGGGGTGTATATGTGTGGCTTACGTTCCTTCTCCACCAGGAATCCTTCGATCCCTGGAACATGACCATAGACATTTCCTATAAAAAACGGGCAGTGGAGGGGAGGTGAGACTGGAGGAGTATTAAGTGAAGTTAGAGGCACAAAGAAGATAACATGAAAGCCTAGTGGCTGTACTACCATCTGCAGTCCTGCTTTCACAAGAAATTCCAATATAAGTTTGCTACCCAGTGGAAGACTGTGTCTTAGGGCAGAAGGAGAACTTCAGGCTGTAACTGCCAATCTCAAGTTGGCTCTGGAGTCAGTGCCTTGTCTGAGAAGGTGGTACGGATACAACTGTGCAGATACAACTGTGTTTCTTCTTATCTTGCTTGGGTTTGTTCCCTTGTTGGTTTTTGCTCCTTATCTTCCTCAGTAATGTTGTGATCATAGGTATTATTTTTAGTGTCTAACTCTGAATTCAGAAACCAAATGTGGACTTAGGAAATCACTTCATAAAGTATAGGTATGGGATAGGTGAGCAATGCCATGCCCAAGGGAAGGATCATGTAATAGAAAGTTGTTGCAGCTGAAATAACAGCAAAGTCACAATTGACACTGACAGTTCTCACTAAAATGTAAAACTCTGACTCACTTTGCGATTTGAACTAGTTAAACTCATAGGTGAAGAGTTACTATGGCTTACTTAAGTAATGATAACTTGTTATGACACAAGAATGGATTTTTCTTTGATTTTTTATCCCTTTTCCAGTCTTTTAATGCAGCTGGCATAGGTCCTGCTTAACCTTAAGCCTTCAAATGTCAGCTATGAAAACACAAAGTGTAGCTCTATATAGGGTAGGAGGCAGAGGGGTACTTGGATTTTGTAAGACTCCATAATTGCATGTCTAAGTGCTATCCAAATGCATTTAAAAAAAAAACAAAGACAAAAACAAAGAGCTTGACCGGTGCATGTGCAGGGAGAAACTTCTGAATGTTGCCAAAAGTATAGGATGCTGAAAGAACAGATAGAGGGGTCCTGTAGGGATCATTCAGTAATGTTTTCACCTAGAAGTATCCAAACGCCACTGCAGATGTCACTCTTGGGCATCTTTCTGTTTAGCACTCTCAGTTAAATCCTCGCAGGATACTGTTGTTCTACATTGCAGCTCTTACTCCTTAGAGTACTCTGTTACATATGCTGAAATACTAGGTTCCAAGTTCAGGATCCAGAGCTTTAATGTAGACTAATGTTGAAATCACTGTTAACAACAATCTGGGTAGAAAGCTCTTCTTATTTAAAAATTAAATGGAAAACGGATTGCCAGGATGCAAGTTCTTCTAAGCATATCTAGACAGTCCTTGCATCCATGAAGAAATTTACAAATGTTAACTTCAGCAGCTTGAGCCTTAAGTGCTAAACCTTAGCAAGCAATGTGAGAATTCAACTTGCAGTTAGTTACTGAACATACGATGGCAGCTAGCCAGTGTCTTCTCGTGAATCTAGGTCTGAGTCCCCGAAAGAGTGCTCGGTTAAGCCACATCTCCTGAATTATTTTCATTGGCCAGTTTAGCTTCAAACATGACAATTTTCAGCAATCCTACTTGCCATGCAATGGAGAGAATTTGGCTGTTTAACTCACAGCTGCAATTTCCATCACTCAAAAAGCGGTTTTAACATCAAAGCAGGAGGGACTGTATCTACTTGCAATCAAGGTTTAAATTATATCTAGCAAACCCAAAGGTGGAAACTGAAGGCAGAAGGTGATCAAGAGTCAGGTTTAAAGTGGCATAAGTGTCCAGCTTCTTTACAAAGCAAATACCTCTTCAATTCTAGTGAGCACTTCTTGTGCTAATTAGTGTGGAGCAACGAGTGGGGCATGAACTGGGGAGCTGGAACAGAAATGATACCAAACAGGAGCACATGGTTGAAGTCTGTTCCAAATGTCAGCACAACACAGAAAATGTAGGGCCAGTATATCTGAAGCAAAGTTCCATTTGAGGGGCAAGAGAATATATTTATCAATCAAAGTATACTGCAATTAAAGAGTAGATGACAGCTATCTGAAAAGTAGCAAATCTAAGAAAGAACAAGGGTAACAAATATACATAATAAGCATCACAAGAATTAATAAATAGGTTGGTTGTATCTGGATTTGTGTGTTGTGGTTGATTGATAATTCCTAACTGAATTATATTAAGATTGCAGCATAGAGAATCCATAGGGAAGAGCTGCCGTTGAGAAAATTAAGCATTGGAAAAACTTCAATTATGGCTTTTGCCTTATTGAATACTGGGGAATATCTGTGAGAAAGAAACCACAAATGCAGACTAGATTCTCAGTTGTCTAATAAAACTGTGCTCTTTTATGGTAAAGCTGTCTCCTCTGAAGATAATGTTAGTAACTCCATCTTTTCTACCCAATCACTCGTTTTCATCAATCTTATAGAAATCACATACTTTCATGATTCTAATCCATTCTCAAATGTGGCTGAAACTGAAATTGCCAGAAGATTAGAGGATTACTGGAGAGGAGCAGATGGAAAAAAGAGTGCAGACATGTGGAACCTGATGAAGTAACATCCATTCCTCAGAAATCCAGGTTTAAAAAAAATCTAGAATCAAATTACCATAGCCTATGGACAGATTTACCTTTTTTAAACTTTCTAGAAACCACTCAAGGATTAGAAGGAGTGTTGTTTATATATATATATATATA
>NW_009942191.1:0-13283 GCF_000696875.1 Nestor notabilis | reverse complement strand
GGTGTGGGGGAAGTATTTAAAAGTGTCCATGTTGGAAGGCATAAATAATTCTTTTTAAGCTGCTTTAATGGAGTTCCTCTCTATCTTTTCCCTTCTCTGCATGCATACGTTCTTGAATGTATAAAATGCAATTTCAAAGTATTTAAAGAAAGCTTTGATATCTATTAAGAACCCAGTAAAACATCTGGATGTAACATGTATGAGCCAATGTTTTTAGAACAAAGATTTTGGCTGTTCCAAATTATCCATCAATATCTGTCAGATTAGCAAGGCCAAAAAATGCAATCAAAGCACCCTTCATTTTACTGAAGGAACCTGGTAAGAATAGTTCCTTTGTAGTTATCTTAAGCACACACCAGGGGTGCTTTTCTGTTCTTTCTTGATTTTTCAAAGAGCTGAAAATCACAGGGGCAGACAGCTTTTTAATGGCTTCCCCCCACACACACGCCTGCACCTCCCCTCTTTGGAAATTGCTCTTGATAGTCAGCAGGGTGTACAATATCCCCAAACTAACTTCATACCCAAGAGCTGCCTGAAGTCACACACACGCACACTGAGTGTGTATAGTCGGCAAATATGTTTGATGTCAGAGGTATGGGCTAGATTTGGGGCATCAAAAGAATTTTGAAACCATGAAAAAAATACTAATCTTGGGAAGTAATGGGTCAAAAGCTGAGGGGAGGGAGATAATGTCATAATCTGTTAGCAAAGTTTGAAAGATCAAGTACCCCTAAAGTTGATGACTGGTTTGGAATGTTTCAAGGACTGTTTGTGTTGCTGGGTATCATGTTTGGAAGAGATTACTTGCTCTGGTTTTGTTTAGTTTTGGTTGAGCCCATTCAATGCTTTCAGGAGCAGAAGGTTAGTAAGACAGGAAAGAGCAGGGGTCTCCTTGCTGCTGGATATCAACAGCTGATGACTTTCTGTTTCTTACGATACTTATGGACCAAAGTGGTGCTTAAGTACATACCATGCGGCTTTCCTTTTCAATTTGCAATTAAGTCCAAATCTCTCACCCAAAGCTGTTGTGGAGTGAGGAGTAATTATTCTCTGATGAGTTGCCCACCTGCAGAGCCATTCTGGATGCTATTGCAACAAGAGTTGCAAGAATAAATATCTGAAAGCAATCAGCCTTCAGACATCTTTGTCCTTATACGTGTCTCTGATAGTGCCCCTGAAGCTGCAGATGTTTCTATAGCTTAAGAATGCACATAACAAGACATTTATTTTATTTTTTGTAAGTCCTGAACATACTCAACGATAAAGGAAGCTAAGTGTTTTGCACAGCAGCAAGGAACTCTGCAAACCCAGAAATATCCAGAAAAAATAACAAAATGTTCATTTTCAAAAGGCATGTTATATTCCCTCAAGTAGCACATCACAAAAGCACCAAACGTGTCATAATTTGCTATTTATACAACTTATTCTCTGCTTTTCCTGTTGGCTATTTTGAAAGTCTAGGCTTGAACACAGCTGCAGTGATTTGGTTTGCTCCTGTTCCAAATATCAGAAAGGTACTTGGGGTAAGGGAATGCATCACACTTCTTGATATGGAGCACACCCAGAGGAAGGCCACAGAGACGATTGGGGCCAGAGCACTTCTCCTATGGGACAGGCTGAGAGAGCTGGGGTTGTTCATCCTGGAGAAGGCTCTGGGGAGACCTCAGAGCAGCCTCTAGTACCTAAAAGGGCCTATAGGAAAGATGGGGACAAACTTTTTAGCAGGGTCTGATGTGGTAGGACAAGGAGTAGCAGTGTTAAACTGAAAGAGGATAGATTTATACCAGATATAATGAAGAAATTTTGCACAGTGAGGGTGGTGAAACACTGGAACAGGTTGCCTGGAGAGGTGGTAGATGCCCCTGGAAACATTAAAGGTCAGGTTGGATGGGGGTCTGAGAAACCTAATCTAGTTGAAGATGTCCCTGCTTACTGCAGAGGGATTGGACTGCATGACCTTTAAAGGTCCCTTCCAACCCAAACTATTCTGTGATTTTATATTTTCAAGAATATTCTAAAGAAGAAATATTCATAGGAAGTATCTGCTCTTTAATAATCATATTTCTGTCCATGACCACAGCACTTCTTTGCTTCTGATAATAAAATATATTTGTTCTGGTATAAAGCAAAAAATAATCTAGATTAAAAGGCTTGTTAGCCCAAGAAATTGAGTCAGATTGCATTTGTTTTATTAATATAACCTTTTAAAACTGCAGAAAGGTGTGGGGGGAAGTAAAAATAAAAAAACTGGAAGTTGCCAACAGAATTGTTCACGACTCCCATCCCCTGCCAAGTTCTTCAAGATTCATCCTGGACCGAGTTATGATTGTGTTTTTCCTTTATTTACTGTTTGTGCAGAAAATATTTGTTCTTTGGCGGTGCATATTGAAGTCTGAAGAGGTAGTAAGGGTGGGAAGGAGTAGGCAAACTGCATAATCCAGACAAATCCAATATAAATGATAATAAACCTTCCCACCTTTACTCAAAAAGGGAAATAGCTGCTCGAGCTATGACTGTAACTGCCAAGCTTGCAGCTTTGGAGGGAGGACTCAACTACGCTCAAGACCCACAGCAAGTTCCATAGTGACTGAACTTCAACTGCTCCTGAGCTCTGCCCACTGGGTGGACCTTCATCTAAAGGAGGTAAGCAGGAACAGGGAGAGAATCTTTTCTGCTGTAAAGGAGAACATCAGCCGGCAACTTGCAGGGAAGGGAGATAAAAATATTCCCTGCCATCGTTGCCATGTTTGCTCCCTCTCTCCTACCCACCCTCAACCATCTCCCATGGCGCTCAGGCATTCTCTCTGTAGAGGGAACTGAAAACCCAAAATGGGGTTCTCATGGCTCAGCACAGGGGAAGAGTTAGACCTTCATATCTCATGCTCTTCAAGAACTTCTCTGCCACAGAGTATCACTGAAATAAGGAGAAGCATCGTTGTCTGACATGCTGTTCCCTGACAGCTCTTCTTCAACCAGATAAAAGAACAAATATAATCTTGGATACTAGCCACTGTGTTGTCATGGAGCATTAGGCTGAAGAAGCTCATAGGATTATAAATGCTTATTAAAAAGTAGTTTTAAACTGGTTTTGTAAGATGACAAAACCAAGTTGAGGCTTTCTTACCCTGTGTCAGCCTTAGTTTTGATGTCTTCAGGAAATCATTATTTAACGTAATAAAAAGAGGACTTCAAATAAGGAAGGAATGTGGAGAATTTGTCCCTGATCTGCATTGTTTCTGTTACTTTATAAACTAGTTTGCAAATTCCTAAGCTGGGAACAGAAAGTCTTGAAGCTGTAGGGGAAGAGCGCTGCTGCAATGAGCCACTCTCCTCCTTCTACTGCAGTCCCTGCACCTGAGCAGCCAGACAGAAGCACAGGCCATCATTAACTTTCAGGTCTTACAGCAAAAGCAGGATTTTCATTTAGAAGATTAAACACAATCTGTTGCACGCCTCTCTCTCTGATGCCTGAGTTTTAGAGTTGGGGAAAGGGCTCTTTGGCAGCCTGGTCAGCCATCACGTGCTGGGGTGGGATGTGGTAGTTGTTTAAGCTTATCTGCTTGCAAGTAGGAATAGAGTCAAGTGTGTGAACACCTGAATAATCTGAAACTACATTGAGAAAATGCAGATGGATTATTGGAGAGAGCCGTTTATGTAGCTCTTCATAGTTGCTTTGCAGATGAGTGTTGGACTGGCTCTTAAATTCTTTGATACCTCGGATGACAAGAATTTCTTTGGTATGCCTTTTGTTAGAAGCTTCTTTCACAGTTTTGGTATCTGGATGCTTCAATGAAGGGTAGAAAACACCTTGTCCTAATCTGCTTTAGGGAGTATGGATTTTGTTAAAAATATTTTGAATATAAAACACATTTTAAAATGCACAGATTTGCTTTCAGTGCTGTTGTTGTGGTTCAAGCCCAGCCGGCAACTTGGAACCACACAGCCACTCGCTCACTCTCCCCCCCACTTCCTTCCTCCCACGGGTTGAGATAACAGCACTCCAGTAACTAAGGTATAACACAAACCACTACTGCTACCAATAATAATGATAAGAGGAATAACAAGGGAAAAGGACACAACCGCTCACCACCCGCCGACCGATACCCAGCCCGACCCGAGCAGCGATCTGGGCCTTCCGGGTAACTCCCCCCAGTTTCTATACTGGGCATGACGTGCTGTGGTATGGAATACCCCTTTGGACAATTTGACTGCTATAGCTGAACCCAGGACAGCTGTATAAACCAAGTGCAGTGGATTATATGCTATTTGGGATTTATTCAGGAAAAATATCATTATGATTCTGTAGGACATGTAAGATATTTTCATGGTTGATTGTTACAATAAAGTAAGATGAGCAGAACCATGGAAAGATGAGCTGTTTCAATAGGATTTCTGTAAGCATTATTTGGGGCAGACTGTCCATAAGGACTGAGACCTTGTCAGGTGCTGCTGGGTGGTTCTTCTTAACCACGTAGTATCCCTGTCCCTTTGATGCTGTGTCTGGAAAGCACTGCTGACAGTTTGTCCTTGCAGAAACAGGAGAGGCAAATGCTGTCTTTTCAAGGCGGGGATGTGTATCTGGTTCACAGAGTGTGAGAGGTGCACAAACCAGCACAGAGAAGGCAACCAGCACTACAATCCACCTCTCAGGCTTTGCCACCCTTGGAGTGGTGTCCTCAGAAACCAATGTCTCTCTTCAGGACTCAGGCTTGCCTCCTTCAGCATCTTCCCTGCACTCCCCACACCAGCTCACCCAGACAGGAGGCAGTCTTTTTTAAAAGCAGCTCTTTGCACAATTTATTCAGGTCTTGCCTTTCCTACTGGCACCTTTTCCCCTGTTCCAGCCTTCACTGGCAGTCCGTATGGCAGAACCAGCTCTGCTCTAAGTTCTGCCTACCCCATTGTGCCGACTTTCATTCTGCAAACAAGGTCATTTAGGTTGGCTACATGATTGCTATGCAAGTCAGTAGTTCGAGGCTGGGAACAAACATTTTATTCACTCAGTGTCAAAGACATTCTGTGATGGAACAATTTGACATCATCAGTTCAGTAACTTCCATGAACTTCTCAACCAGTTGTAACCTTGATCTCAGTTTTGCTCTTCACAGTAAAGAGGATGATCCAGTTTGTTTCTTCTGGCAGACACTGGAGTGAGATTATTTTTATTTTTAATCCCTACAGTTCTAATTTTATGATGGAACGGCACCTGAAAACAGGCAAGTGTGCAGTGAGCCAAGATATCCATAAACTCTGTAGCTAAACTGCAACTCCTGGATTTCCAGTAGAAATTATTTCTAAAAAGGAAAAAAAAAAAAAAAAAGCAGCATGAGGTTTGTGATTCATCCATTTGCAAACACAGCTCTGCATGAAAAAGTTAAAGGGATATTCTGTAAACCGTGCACATAGACTAGAAGAGTTCTGAAAACCCAGAAATATTACATGAAGACCACAAGACTAAATGAAATTAAGGAAAATATTTGAAGGGACAGGATGAGGTAGGGGAGAAAGAAAAGCATCTTTCTATAGCTTGTGCTATAGAGAAGGGCAGAAACAAATATAACAACTGTAGGTCTGAGAAACTGGACGTGACTGCAGAGGGTTGTACTGCATAACACTATGCAACATTGTTCTGGGCAATAAATGGTGGCTGACTGTCACGCAGCACAGATGACTCAAATTTTGGAAATTGCTCTTCTATGAATAGCCTTCTAAAGCTGGCCTTCTCTGCAGCCAGAAAATCCATATTTGCTGTTGTTGTTTTACAGTTTTGTGAGGGAAAAACCTAGGAGCCTTTCCACATGTTGTGTTTCATTTGTATCCCGAGTAGTCTGGTGAACTAATTTTTATTATGAGTCTAGGGAAGCGCTCAGATCCCTGAGCTTTTCTTGAATTCCGAGTTATGTTCTTGGTTTCTGGGAGGAGTGTGTTTGGAGTGAAAATGTAAGGACAACTGGAGCAGAGACAGGATGTGTTAGGAAGGCTTGTAAAAGGAATAAGAACAAAGCAATGGCATCATAGTAATATCGAGATATACAGGCATAATTCAACTTGGCTATGCATGAGTTGTTGTAAGACAAAATACATACCAGTCTCAAAAACTTGGACACTTGGCAAGTGAAATATTTTATTAAACCATACTAAAAATGTCAGGAAGGTGTAACTATATTTGTCTTGACAGCATCCCTAATGTTGCAAAGACTTCAAGAGTGTTGGTATTTTAATTACATTTGGTTCTTAATTACTTTTGTGCCTTCTCATCTCTGCTGCTCTATTTGGAAGGTGCTGGTGAAGGAAATGGGCTGTTCTGGATACATGTTTGTACATTTGTGCTTTTCACCATGATACCTCCGCACCAAAATTATACGTGCAATACTCCTGTGCTATTTTGTTAGGATGTTTCTAGCAAGAACCCTGCTCCAAGCTGCGTTCTCCACTTGGATGCTGCAACTCTGATCCTAAAAGAAACGCAAAGGCAAGACTGATCAAGAAGAATTTGCGGAAAGGTGTGTTCAAAATACCATGGCATGTACTGAAGATGTAGTAGAATCTTACGCGTATCTGACATACTACTCTTTGGTGCCAAGGACACCTTAAATATTTTCATCTGGCAAACAACCCTTTTTTTTGGGTTTTTTTTTGGGTTTTTTTTTGGTTTTTTTTTTTGTTTTTGTTTTGTTTCTTTTGTTGTTGTTGTTGTTTGTTTTGTTTTGTTTTGTTTTTTGGAGCCCTACATTTGGGCTGGCCTTCAGTTGTTCCTAAAGGGAGAAGGGAGGTGTTTTCCTCAGCTCGGTCCTCAGTCTTTCATGGTTAGGCTTTGCCATGCAGATACACAGAGGATCTTTTGATGAGGTCCTTAAAAAGTCAGCCCAGAAATATTTAAGAAAGGCAAAAAGTACAACATTATCTAATGCTCTATTGGGAAACCATTTCTCTGACCAAAAATCCCTGAGCACTAATGAAAAAAACATATGGAGTTTGTAATTCAAAATGAGAAAGGAGAATGCAGATATACAGTGGTTTAACCCAGCCTCTAACACTAGCTATTTTTAAGAGCTGTTTGTTGTTTTGGTTTCTTTTCTACTTATCCAGGGTTGTAAAATTTTCCAAGGATATGCATTACAGAATATTTCCCACTGTGCTTAGTAGTGCTTAATGACTATTAGTCATTATTGTGCTAATAGTAATGATTTGCTTTTAATGGGTGCCATAGAACCTTGAGTGTTTACTTTGTTGAAGATGCTGTGGGCAAGCAGGTGAAGTAGATTTAACAGGATGGTACAAGACTGGGGCTAGTCTGGGCTTGTGCCTGCATGTCATCTTGGATGAGAACACATTCTTAGGTGACAACTGATTCCGAGGTAGTGATGGGGAAACCATTCATTAAAAAGAACAAACCAGCCAAACAAAAAAAGGAAACCCAACAAACCCTAAAAATCTGCTTGAACACACAGGCAACAGCCTAGTGGTAGAGTCTGAAGCCCAAGATGCTGTGACATTCCTACTTTGTCTGTCTTTTCCCTCAAAAAGGATCAGAACAATCTGGACAACTTGCACATCAGTCAACCTGTTGGTGACATTTTTCCACCAACTGAAAGAGCACAGATCTGCACCTACTGTCTGGAAAACCCTCGAGCGTGTTTCTTAGATCATTAGTCCAGGTGAAGATTTGCTAGAAGAATGAACAGGTGACTGTGGATGTGTCTTGAACTAGCTGTGATGTACTTCACAGAGAAACCTCCGACAAGAGGCTGTGAGCATGTCAACTAGCAATTTGCAGGGAAGTCTGGGTTTGGACTGTAACCTCTTAGCCTAACAGGATAACAAGAATATGGTGTTCAAATAATACAGTCTCTCCTGAAAAATGCCAAGTCAAGCTTTAATCTATATTTAGCACTGTGAAGTTACAGTACAGCACCAACAAGCACAAGTTCATTACTCATAGACCATCTATTTAATGGAAAACTGAGAGTTTGCCTGTTGCAATATCAGGCTTGTGAGAACAGAGAGAGATGAATGAAGCTAAACAAAAAAAGACATTACTTACTGAAAATGACACATCGTGCAACTGGGTTGGAAAGAAGCAGTCAACAACAGCATTGATATCACGAGTCTTCTGAAGTGACCAGAGATGGATGTGTACTGTGACTGCCTTGTCCAGCTTCCACAGTGGGTATGGAGAAGAGCACTGAATTCACTGCCTCCTTGAGGAGCTCTGCTTCAAAAGCAGAACTATTATGGGCCCAGATATGTGAGCTCCAGAGGGTTATGCTGCCAGAACAAGTAACTATCTACCGGCAGTCGTGGTATTGGTATTTTAAAGTGGGTGTGTGAAACACTAACAAGGGACCATCAGAAAGCAAACGCTGTTGTTAAGTTCTGCTGATAAGTGCTAGTAGCGTGTTGGCTGGGAAAGGAAGATGCGGTAGAAGTGCAAGTTCCCCAGGCAGAGCTGCTGGGACTGGTCCCTGAAGAAGGAGAACTTCTCTGTACCCAATGATTCCCCAACGCTGCCATCTCAGCAGCCTGTCTTACTTTATCCTGTGTCACTTCCCAAAGGAGAAATAGAGATCCTCTCTAATGAAATTGCCTTTCCTAGAAGAGGTTGTTCCTGCTGAGCAATTTCTGATTCTGGTTGATCTCAGTAGGGGATTTTTCTCTTATTGGAGGAAGCAAAAGGGGGGTGGGGGAAGCTTCTTTCCTGCTCTGAGCTAGAGTAACGTATGAAAACATTACTTGCCTTCAAAATGCTGTATCATAAAGAAATCATAGACTGTGGAAGAATTTTCTGTTTGCAAGGTGCTTCACAGGCTGCATCATCACACAGCGTTTACCCGTCAGCTGCTTGAAATCTCAGCACCAGCAGGGAGCAAAAATGCAGTTTGGGGATGCCTCAGACCTCCACTGGGGGGCAGATTTGAGAAGATTGGTTTGTACATATGTATTCCCATGTCCAGATTGCACAAAAGTCACCGCTTTAATATTTGCATTGTTGATAGTTTGTTTCTGCAATTGCTGTAGAAATCTTGCTTGTTTGGACCCCAGCACACCCCTTGGAGCACTGGCTTTGTGAAAGAAGCAAAGCCTGTTGATTTATAGCTTGCAGCCTGGCCAGCTGTAACCCCAAGCTTGCAGGAATGGGGACAGAGCTGTTTTCCTATCTTTATACCTTTTTCTTGTAAAAATACTGTCTCTTTGGGAGTCGAGAAAGGACAGCCCCTGGTTTGGCACTTCTGTAGGAGAGTAAGAGTGTGGACGGGTTGGGGTTCCCTGTCTTCTTGTGCAGCTTATTCCCTGTTTTCCTTCACCCCAGCCATGAGGTGACCACAAAACCTGACCTGAAGTAAATTTAGGAATCAAGTAATTGGTCTTGATCCTTATACTTAAAAGTAAATGTTTTCCTAAATTAAAATAAATATTTAAGATATTTCTTTTTGCTTGTCAGCTTTTCAGATTAAAGAACTGCAGCTCCTGGAAGTTCAAAGCAAGCTCAGTTACGGGAAGAGGCAGTTTTTTTTCCCCACAGCCCAGTGATGTTTTGTCAAAATGGCATTATCTATGTATTTCGGTAATGTCATGACTTGTGACTAATACAAAAGGAATTAAAGCCTCGGTTAAAACACAAGCTAGCAACTAGGCAGATTCTGTGTGATCTTTGTTCCACCCTCGCACTCACACAGCTTGGTGTACCCGGGGTCATCTGATGCCTTATACAGCCAATGAGGACTCAAATTCATATTGCCAGCAGAAAGTGTTAAATACAGCTCCACACAGAAGTCCCCGCAAATAGTCCGTGGCTATTGAGCTCAGCTGGTAGAGTCACAGGTAGAAAGGTTTCTTATGTAAGTATGGGTTTCAGGCTTCAGTCTCATTGGTACATTAATAAACCTGTCATTGCCAAAAATTAAAATAACAGGGGTTCATGCTTTGGATTGGTATTGTGTCCTCCAAACAATGATTTGTTTAGTTTTAGTTTTGCTTGGAAGACTCCAGCTTTGGTGAAGTGAGCCCTCATTTGAAAATGTTTGTGCCTATGAATGTTAAGACAGCTGCAAATCTCTACGGTAGTGCTCATATGGGAACATCTAACAGCTGCTTTTGTCCTGATGTTTGGAAGAAATACCTGCGACCTGCTGTGGTCTGGACTTAAATCTCTCTATCACCTTTATTGTTTCCTCTGCAACACTTGCATAAGGTCTTTGAAAAAATGTCAGTGATTCATAAAACATGTACAGATGACACTGTATCCATAACATAGCTGTATTAGAAAAGAGTAAGAATGCAGAAGTATAAATAATTGTGTTTGAGTAACTCTTGAATGACCAAACTGAGAATGAGAAAATATTTTAACAGCTATGACATTCACATAGTACCATAAATCACCTCTGCAGACCCTTCTCTGCACAGGCAGCTACTGAGAAGGTGAAGGGGGATGTTGCAAAGGGACTAGACTTCCTCATACAAGTGTGGGGCAGGGCTGGATATCAACCTGGAAACAAATAAATAAATAAATAAGACCAGACAATTTCTTGTCAAAAGAGCCTGGTTAGTTTTAAGCCTTTGAAAGCATGATTTTGGGTGCACTCATTTGGAAAGCACTGGATTAGGGAGTAATTAGGGCAGTAAGTAGAGAAGCAGACATAATGTAGGGAAGGAAGGGAGATGGGAGAAAAATGCTACCAATAAATATTTGGGATTTGGTTGGAAGAGCAATCTTTTTACCCAACTCAGGTGCAGTAAAACCAGATTGTATTAAATAGATGAAAATGTCTTACAATGATAACTTGTCACTAAGCATCAGATTTTAGCTTCTGTTTATTTGTGAAGGTTTTTTTAGTTAAAATCTATATTCTGCTATCTCCTGCTGATGTAAAGGTCAGAATAGCTGCTGTGATGTGACTCTGATGTCTGATCACCATCAGATGTTGCCCTGAAATTTCTGCACCCAATCCACAGCCCCAGGCTGTGGATAGCATTTGTTAACTGTAAGGATTTTGATTTCATTACTTATTGCCATATTCCTTTCACTTTACTATTAATAGTGCTTGTTATTCTAGGTTTGAAAGTTGACTAAAGCATCTATGACCATGATAAGCAACTCAACAAATCCCAGCGGAAAATCCAGACATTTTAGTGATGACCATGTTGAACATCATCTTTTGCAAATCTTACTGTAAACCTACCTTCAAATCATCAGGCAAGAATCTCGTTCCTCAACCTGTGTACACTTTATATTCATACACTGTATTTATAAACTCCACATTTCAACAAAACTTTCTTCTTTGCCTCAATACAAGCCATCTTGTGTGTGTGTAAGTGTTTGGGGGATGTGTTACAGGAGCAAAGTGTATTGCATCAGTTCTAAGTAAAAAAACTCAGCAAAGTGCTTGAAAGTTTTCAAGATGGGTATTTTTTTTCCACCAAGGAATGTTTTCCTTCTCAAAAGCAAGGTTACTTTTCCTGTTTGCATTGGGAATTTACCACTGACTTCAGTGGAAACAGGACTGGGTTCAATAGTTTGCTGTGTTGAAAAATTCTGGAAACTTTGATGTGATGAAGTAACTGCAAGCTAATCTTCATAATTTGTTGGGAAGACAGATGCTACTGTTCTTGTCCAAAGGATGCAGTATATTTGGCACCCTCTTTCTGTGACATTTTTGTTTCTTGCGTGTATTTATATCTTTGACTGGCTATGAGGCTGTTTGCACAGAGGGTAGGGCATGGGGATGCTCTCCACTTCTGCAGAACAACACATTCCCCCAAAGGCACCAAGTCCCACCTCCTGCTCTCCTTCTGTTTTGCATTTGTTCTGCTAATTTTAACATTATAAATAAGAGCGGGAGATTAAACCCAGAAGTAAGCTATGCTCTCTGAATCCATCTATCCGATTAGGATAAAAGTAGAGATTATTTGTTTAGATTTAGAAACCCAGATGCCTATTGAACTTTGTGAAGTCTGCGCAGGAGGGATGTCTTCAGCTTCTTACAAAAGTCATACAGGTTGAAAACCTATATCCACCAGTTGGTTTCTGAACTGTATTAAGACAGAGAACAAGGCAGTGAGGGATAGAGATCAGGAATTTCCTCCCTCCTCTCCAAGAGCAGCTGTTTGTTATTTTGTTATTTGGCTTCCACACAGTCAAATAAATTTGTAAGGTGCGGAACAGTGATTATGGGCTTAAACTGCTGCTTCCAATATTAACCACCTAACATCTTTCTAACTGATGAAGAATGGAGGTGGATTGGAGTCTATTCTATTCAAAGGGAGAAGGAGAGAGGAGAAGAGAAATAAAATCTGCACTAATGGACAACATAAAGGGGAGAGTAGACAGACATCTCTCAGGTCTGACACAGATAAAAGGTGATCCTGCCTCAGGGTCAGGGTTTAGCTTAGGTGGTGAAAGGAAGTTAATTCTCACCTGGGAAGTGCATTACTTTGATAAAGGCTTTCATTTTTATTTTAGCCAATCTGTCTTAAGGAAAAATTAAAAAACAAACAAAACCAACAACCACCAGGTCTATTCTCAATCTGACAATTATTTGATAACCTGCATTATTTATTTTTTTTTTTAGTAAAAGAGATGCTAGTATTAAATAATTATTAACCCGTTAGCATATACTCTGCCACTCTGTCTCTCAGAAATTTAGTATTATGTGGAGATAGCAATAGACAATATTTAATTAAGCAATAAAATCTATTATAATCTCGCTATAGTTTTGTTATGACCAGTAAAAAAATCAGTCGAATAACCTTAGTTTCCTGGATTTCTACTCATGTTTGAAATTACAAAGACACATCGTAGAGAAGCAGTTTGACTCCATGTTTTTTTCACTGGTGTCATTGTGGTGGAAGTCCACCTGGCACCAGTTTTTCTTCCTGGGAATAACTGGCTTCCTGCCATATGAGAGAAAGATTTTAAGAGGTACTTTTTAAATAAAGAAATAGTTGAAAAAGAGGCATTATTTAATAGTGCTTAATCCAGCCAGATGTTTTGTGTAATCACCAGAATACTTGGGATGGAATTTTTAATGGAACTATGAGAAACCAATTTAGAAGTGTACCATAAACCACCCAAACCAAGAAGCCTCAGACTTCTCCTTTGTTTTGAAAAATTAATGTATACAACTCTAAATTTTTGTTTGGTTGGTTGGTTTGTTTTCATTTTCCATCTATGGTTTGTGTGTGTTTAGAGAGATTTCTCTCAAAAATACATTCTGTTTTCATACTCATATATAACGATTTTCTCTTTCTTTTGTTTATATATATATATTCATATGTATATAAAT
>NW_009942190.1:126173-126569 GCF_000696875.1 Nestor notabilis | reverse complement strand
CAACACAGCTTGGTGTTGTTGGCAAACTTGCGCCTCTTGCTGAGGGAGCACTCAATCCCACTGTCCATGTCACCAACAAAGATGTTGAACAAGATAGGTCCCAACACAGATCCCTGAGGGACACCACTCATTACTACTTTCCAGCTGGACATTGAGCCGCTTACCACAGCTGTTTGCGTGCTGCCATCCAGCCATTTCTTTATCCACTGAGTGGTCCATCCATCAAATTGGTGTCTCTCCAAGTCAGAGACAAGGATGTTGTGCAGGACAGTGTCGAACGCTTTGCACAAGTCCAGGTAGATGACACCAAGTGCTCTGCCACTGTCCATCAGTTCCGCAGCCCCATCATAGAAGGCCACCAAATTGGTCAGGCAGGATTTCCCCTTAGTGAAACCA